>NC_091286.1:83998894-84298894 GCF_032444005.1 Ranitomeya imitator
GCACAGTCACACGTCTGGACCCAGAGCGTGTCATAGGCTACGTTGTGAGGTGAAATTTTAACCCCGCGCTTTCCAATTCACCAAACAATTTTGCCCCTATCTACATAATGGGGAAAAACACACACACAAGTCTGGTATTATCCTTCAAAAATAAAAATCTGATTAATAAGCAGACAAACTGCAAGAGCAACAAATGTACCATATAGGAAATACGGCAGCTGTCAGTCACATGACCTGTCTATTATGTGTATGTGTGAGCTAATATATACTGCCAGGGGGAGGGCTTCCTGTTGGCTGGGGATTTATCAGGCTGCCAATTTAGCTTACCAATACTGAGGTAAAAATACTGACCAAATAACGTGTGAACAAGGTCTAATACAGGAGGAGATGACACACAGATATATACTATATACAGGAGAGATGACACAGGTATATACTATATAGAGGAGATGACATACAGGTACATACTATATACAGGAGGAGATGACATACAAGTATATACTATATACAGGAGCAGATGACCTACAGGTATATACTATATACAGGAGGAGATGACACAGGTATATACTATATACAGGGGAGATGACACAGGTATATACTATATACAGGAGCAGATGACATACAGGTATATACTATATACAGGAGGAGATGACACACAGATCTATACTATATACAGGGGAGATGACACAGGTATATACTATATACAGGAGGAGATGACATACAGGTATATACTATATATAGGAGGAGATGACAGATATGTATACAGGGGAGATGACATACCGGTATATACAGGAGATGACATACAGGTGTATACTATATATAAGGGAGATGACAAACATGTATATACTGAGGTGAAAATGAGAGGTGTGAGGTGAAAATGAAAAGGTGTGAGTGCAAAATGAGAGGAGTGAGGGAAAATAGTGGAGTGATCGGAAAATGACAGATGTGAGGTCGAAATGACAAGTGTTAGGGGGGAATGAGAGGAGTGAGGGGGAAAATAAGAGGAGTGAGGGGAAAATGAGAGGTGTGAGGGAGAAAATGAGAGAAGTGAGGTGCTACAACCACAGATATTTACTATGCCCAGGCAACGCTGGGCTCTTTTAAATTCAAGTGTTGGAACAAAATAGTCAATGCAAATTCTAGGGGTCCATGAAAAACATTAGAACGCGTTCTGATGACATCCGAGTGCACTCTGACTTTCATGGACGGGCAGAATGGAGAAACTTTTTCTCTCCACATCCGTGAAAAACTGACATCACTCTGATCGGTATAAATCTGACTGCTTTACTCAGATGGAGAGAAAATGGTTGTGTGGACCTACCCCAATACGGATAAGGAGCTGCCAATAGGCTAGGTAACAGCTTCACAGAGTGGATCAGTGACCTTTTTAATATGTGCTCATCTTATTGGTACCGAGCTGCCATCCTCCAACCCAAAATGAAGCTGGTTTATTGCGTACCAATATGCAGCAGGTATAAAATCGATTTCTAAGTGTCAGGAGCTGTCACAAGTGTCATTCGCTCCTGAACTGCGGCCTCCAGTAATACACAGAACAGGAAATTTATGTGAAGAGTCGGGGGTTCTGGATCCACCACCGTGACCTGATGATCTGACATACCACCTCCATGGTGCAGTCCTGCAGCACAGATGTCTACTCACTAGTCTCCTCATCACAATGAATGTATTGCTGGATTCTTCGTAGCAGATACAAATAAAATAGACTTTTGGTGGACTGTCCCTCTAAATCCTGTATGCAGACATTTACATATGGCCCAACAGAACGGACATAATCTGGCCGGAGTCATATGAAAAGTAACAAAGATCATGGTATAAATCATCTTGCAGCAACTCCAACTCTCGCCAGAGAACAAAGTCTTGGAGGCCGCATCAGCCACCTTCAGCCACACCAGAACTGAAGCAGCTCAGGGTCATTGGCGAGTAAGTATGAGCCTGCGTTACTTTAGAAAACTTTGCAGCTATAAAGCAAATTCAGCATCAGTCCCTTCATTCTCCGGACTGGTGAGATCTCAGAACTCAGACTCCAATTTTAACCATAAAGTGATGCCATATAGAAGATGACCAACCTGTGGCGGAGCTCGTTGTCATCTTCAAAAACTCCAAAAGGTCTCATGGCTTCAGTCAGCTTCTGGGTGTAGAGGTAATCGATGTCTTTGGGACCAGTCCAACTAATTGGGGAGGTAATGCCGAAGTGTTTTTGAGGCAGGACCTCCACGTGGCCATTTCTGACAAAAGCAAGAGTAGAAATATCAAGAGTGTAGAGCAGTCAGGTGCAATGTCTAGAATCATTCACACACCACAAACCGAACGCTGAGGCAGCCATGAGCAGCTGGACTTGGCCCCTTTACCTCTTGGGCCCCGTGTAGCTGCACAGTTTGCACAAGTGATACGTCCACCCCTGGTGATCACAAACTACTGATAAACCATCGCTTTATGAACTGGAGAATGCAACACAATTTGGATTCTGTGAGAAGAAACCGGCGACATTCTACTACTGAGGAATGACAGCACAGTGTAGCACTGCACTATGAAGCTTCCAGTAAAATGGGAAAAGCAGCAGCTTCAAAGATCATTCACGTCAACTGGAGCATGAGGGGCAGCATGAACAGCTCAGGGGGGGGTTCTTTCTTTTGGGAGCAATGCCTAAGTACGGGGGCACACAAGAAGTGCTGTAGAAACAGAAGCTTTAAAATAGATCCTTCTGCCACGTAAGCGAGTGGACAGTGTATATATAGCTCCTGGGGCCAATGCACTGCAGCTATATACACTGCCAGCACACACTGCCCTATATGGATTAGGCTCATCCACATTACTGGGGTCATTTCACTTTTAGGAAATCAAGACAGACGGATCCCACCTGTGGAGGCTGATGGACCCCGATGCCTTATACTGGGGATAAGGTCTGGTCCCAGTTTGCCGACAGTGACTGATTGGGATGAGCAGCGCTAGAGGCTGCTGTATTCCTACTGCTAAATGTGACAGCCAGCGCCTTCAGCTGTAAGGCCAGGTTCATACTTGCTGCATTTGGGTAGAGTGCGTTGGGCTGTGCATTTACTCCCTTAAGCATTGCCTACTCCCACACTCGTCCTGCGTACCCATCTTTAACATTGGGTACGCAGGGACATTCATTGTATGCAGATGCGTCGTTTTGACGTGCCCGCCGACTGCACGGGAACACAACATCCTTACAAAGAAGGGCTTCTATAGAAAACCATATATCAGATCAGGCACCACCTTATAAAATCATACATTAAAGGGAACCTGTCACCTCAAATTGGCAGGATATTAAAATGAGTTTTTACCGCTCCGATGGGCGGCGTTTCCTCTTCATTTATCCACCCTGTCAGTCCCTGTTTTCCGCAATATTTTAGTGAATTAGAGTACTTGTCCTCCATAGTTGGCGCGTGCGCAATGCAATCTTCGTTGGCGCACGCGCAGTATGCTTTACCCAACTGTGGGCAAAGCCGAAAAGCATCACTGCGCATGCGCCCGCGCACTATGTCCCAGAAGTATTTCAAAGTGTTCCAGGACATAGTGCGCGGGCGCATGCGCAGTGATGCTTTTCGGCTTTGCCCACAGTTGGGCAAAGCATACGGCAGTGGTCACGTGACCGGTAGTCAGTTACTGCTGCAGTCTGTCCACCTAATGGGGGAGGAGCTTATATTATTTTTACCATGTGCAAAACATGGGAGTAATAATAAAAATTAACCCCCTTCACTGACCGGTATAGAGAGGGGCCACAAATGAAACTTTCCCATAGAAGGAACCTGTGAAAATGGCCGTGTCCCGGATAGGAGGCAAACACAGCTCCCCACTATCCTCAGCCGCATCACGACACCGGAGACTTCATACAGATCAACAATCTGCAGTCCTGTCTGCTGGAAGACTACAACTCCCAGCATGCTCTTAGGAGCTCGCAAATGTTAAAGCATGCTGGGAGTTGTGCTGCCCCTCCAGAGGCCGCCGACATGAGGTCGGTGGATATCGCGACCAGCAGCCATGACCGCCGGCTTCTCATAACTTACGTGTACATCTCTCTCATGGCTCCCTAATCAGTCGGAGTCCTGGTGGAAATCAATAAGAAGCGGCAGCCGAGTCGTTATCCAACTCCCCCCGGAAAAAAAAATCTAAAAGTCCAGGCTACCATCCAATACACCGGCAGCACGCCCGCCGATCTTTATTTATAACTACACAAAGCGCTCAACATGGCGGCCAGCGCCCGCACTCTGCCCGGCTGCTCCCAGAACCTCCCGGCATGCACCGCGCGCAGTGATAGAGATGGACGCACTGAGCAAGCAGCGCTCTCCCTTATGGCGACCTCTAGCGGCACCAGGAAGCTACTCCACCCGTGCTGCTAATAGTGGGGCTCGGGAAGCTGCTGCTACAGACAGAGACAGGGGAAATGTCTGCCGGGGCCCAGAGACATAGTGCAGACTGTCATTGGTGCAGCTGAGCCATCCTTCCCCACAGGGACCCAATAGCCAAAGTGGTGGGGGCACTTCCAAAGCATCGAGTGCTTCTCTTCCAGACAGAAATATTGGGCTGTAAATGGCCCGTATAATGCTACCTGTGTCTGAGTGCACAGCTCTGAAGGGCGTTTATCACTTCTGGCAGGAGGCCGCATTACAGTTATTTGACCCAAATGTATGTAACAATAATGAAGGGAGCGTGTCCCCCTGGCACATATAGGGTCTGCGCAGGGTGCACACGTATGGCGCGGGCTCAGGAGCTGAGCCGCCTCATACCCGGGACATGTGCAGCCAGCAGCTGCCTATTGGGCAAAGTTCACACCAGCGAATAGAAAAATCATCAGATTTGTCAATAGAGATGAGCGAATTTGTTCGGAAAACGATCGCCAAACATAAATTTGGCACAAATATGGCACATTCAGATTCGTGATTGTAAATCCGAGCAAAATTTCATAAAATCGGTAACATTCGATAAAAGTGCGGGAAAATATTTGCTGCACTTTAGCAATGATAAGTGTTTTCTGAGTGTTTGGCACGTGGTTGATGACGGGGGAGGGTTTGCTGAGCTCAGAGGCGCGGCGTTCTCGGAAGCACAGCGGTCTATTTTTTTCTCTCTAATATATGTGCACATTGGGGCTAGCCAATCAGGGCGCAGGAAACACCCACAATGTCCTGACACAATGGCTTGTGTCATTGGCTGTTGAAATCACATGCCCCTCGCCATATAAAGAGCAGACATCTTGTTTTAGCGCCATTTGGACACTGATACAGAGCAGAGAGGCTGCCACTGTTACTAGCTAGATTTCAGCTATTTAGTTAGACAATTGTATATCGGTCAGCTAGTGTAGCTAGATAGTGTCCAGTGTGGCTGTAAAATTTATAGAGGCCTGATAGGCCACAAAAAGTTCTTGTATTAACGTCATACAGTAAGGGACCTACCTTTAAAAAGAGTTTGTAGCATCTAGTGTGTTATAAAGGCCTGAAATATAGTAAAAAAAATCTTCCGTAATTAATGTCATACAGTAAGGGACCAGAATTTAAAAAGAGTTTGCAGCATAGGCTACAGAAAATTCTTCTGTTATTAACGCCATACAGTAAGGGACCTACCTTTAAAAAGAGTTTGTAGCATCTAGTGTGTTATAGAGGCCTGATCCATAGACCACAAAAAAATTCTTCTGTTATTAACGCCATACACTAAGGGACCTGAGTTTAAAAACAGTTTGTAGCATCTACTGTGTTATAGAGGCCTGATCCGTAGGCCCCCCCCAAAATTCTTCTGTTATTAACATCATACAGTAAGGGACCTACCTTTAAAAAGAGTTTGTAACATCTAATGTGTCATAGAGGCCTGATACATAGGCCACAAAAAAAAAAATTCTGTTATTAACATCATACAGTAAGGGACCTACGTACATTTAAAAAAAATAGTTTTTAGCATCTAGTTTGTTATAGAGGCCTGATCCTTGGTCCAAAGAAAAAAAATCTTTTTTCTGTGACTAACACGATACAGCACGCTATATTTCTACTTTGAATTTACTGTCGCTGAGATTCAGCTGTTTACAGAGGTGGTGCAGAGTTTAAAATCTAATTTTTGGTTGTTAATACGGTGCTTCTACCACACTCTGAGCAACACGACTGGGAAAAAGCGAGGTTATGGTGGAAGGGGAATTACCGTACTTGGTGTTCAAGGTGTACGTGGGGTAGGTGGTAAAGTTGGTGAAAGCACCAGTGAAGCAACGTCACATCCTATGCAAAGACAACTGACAACTTATGTTACTGGACAGGCTGCACCACTACCTTTCTTTGGCAGATGCACAGCTGTACGCCTTGTCGATGATGCCCAGAAAGAGCGTGTACTTGAGTGGATGGCAAGTGCAGCTTCAAGTGGCCTCTCCTCTTCTTCCACCTATAATAATAATAATCTTTATATATAGCGCTAACATATTCCGCAGCGCTTTACAGTTTGCACACATTATCATCACTGTCCCCAAAGGGGTCTCACAATCTAAATTCCCTATCAGTATGTCTTTAGAATGTGGGAGGAAACCGGAGTGCCCGGAGGAAACCCACGCAAACACAGAGAGAACATACAAACTCTTTGCAGATGTTGTCCTTGGTGGGGTTTGAACCCAGGACTCCAGCGATGCAAGGCTGCAGTGCTATCCACCATGCCACCGTGCTACCCCGCACATCACACCCAGTACAGTCCACAGATGTGGCACCCAAATTCCCCTTGCTTCCCCCCCGCGACCCAACTATCCAAACGTTCAACTGACTGCACGGAACCACAGATGGGTGACTCTGAAGAGCTGTTCCCACATTCTGTGCCGATGTTCATCAGAAGTGTACTCAAAAGCTTTGAGGAAATCTGCACCAATGCCCAAACTTTTTTTTTAGCTTGGATCCGGGGCAGGAAGTAGTACGGTCCGAACAGCATCCTGACCCTCGTCATCAGACCTTGACCCCTGGGGGGGAGGTGATCCTGATGAGACTCAGATATCTAAGGCTCATGCGGACTGTACTGTTCTGTCAGGGCAAGAAGAGAAGGAGAGTGACTCCAATGGCCAGGAATGTGATAACACAGAGGATGATGATGTGTTAGATCCCATTTGGTGTGAACATAGAGGCACACAGCTGAGTAGGTCATCTGAGAAGGAAGACGAGGAGGTTACGTTGTGCTGTCCGTCGCAGACACGTAGTGATATAACCACGACAAGCGATGAGTTGGGCTAAAGTGAGTTGGTCTAAAGTTAGGGTTGGGATAAAGTTAAGGTTAGGGTTGGGCTAAAGTTAGGGTTAGGGTTGGGCTAAAGTTAGGGTTGGGGTTGGGCTAAAGTTAGGGTAGGGTTAGGGTTGTGGTTATGGTTGGGATTACAGTTAGGGCTGGGATTAGGGTTAAGGGTGTTTTAGGGTTAGGTTCGTGGTTAGGGTTGGGATTAGGGATAGGGGTGTGTTGGGGTTAGGGTTGGAGTTAGAATTGGGAGTTTCCACTGTTTAGGTACATCAGGGGGTCTCCAAACACATCATGGCGCCACCATTGATTCCAGCCAATTTGCGTTCAAAAACTCAAATGGTGCTCCCTCCCTTCTGAGCCCTGCCATGCACCCAAACAGTGGCTTTTCCCCACATATCGGGTATCGGCGTACTCAAGAGAAATTGCACAACAAATTTTGTCGCCCATTTTCTCCTGTTACCGTTGTGAAAATAAAAAAAATTGGTTCCTAAGTAAATTTTTTGTGAAAAAAGTAAAATGTTCATTTTTTCCTTCGACATTGCTTCAGTTCTCATGAAGTACCCAAAGGGTTAATAAACTTCTTGAATGTGTTTTGCGCACCTTGAGGGGTGCAGTTTTTAGAATGGTGTCACTTTTGGGTATTTTCTGTTATAGTGACCCCCCAAAGTCACTTCAAATGTGAGGAGGTCCCTAAAAAATGGTGTTGTAAATTTTGTTGGAAAAAAAGAGAAATCACTGGTCAACGTTTAACCCTTACAACTTCCTAACAAAAAAAAATTATGTTTCCAAAATTGTTCTGATGTAAAGCTGACATGTGGGAAATGTTATTTATTAACTATTTTGTGTTACACCACTCTCTGATTTAAGTGTACAAACATTTTTGCCAAATTTCAGTTTTTTTTCATAAATAAACGCAAGTTATGTCGAATACATTTTCCCAGCATAAAGTACAATATGTCACGAAAAAACTGTCTCAGAATCAGTGGGATACGTTGAAGCATTCCAGATCTACAGGTCCTTCTCAAAAAATTAGCATATAGTGTTAAATTTCATTATTTACCATAATGTAATGATTACAATTAAACTTTCATATATTATAGATTCATTATCCACCAACTGAAATTTGTCAGGTCTTTTATTGTTTTAATACTGATGATTTTGGCATACAACTCCTGATAACCCAAAAAACCTGTCTCAATAAATTAGCATATTTCACCCATCCAATCAAATAAAAGTGTTTTTTAATAACAAACAAAAAAACCAACAAATAATAATGTTCAGTTATGCACTCAATACTTGGTCGGGAATCCTTTGGCAGAAATGACTGCTTCAATGCGGCGTGGCATGGAGGCAATCAGCCTGTGACACTGCTGAGATGTTATGGAGGCCCAGGATGCTTCAATAGTGGCCTTAAGCTCATCCAGAGTGTTGGGTCTTGCGTCTCTCAACTTTCTCTTCACAATATCCCACAGATTCTCTATGGGGTTCAGGTCAGGAGAGTTGGCAGGCCAATTGAGCACAGTAATACCATGGTCAGTAAACCATTTACCAGTGGTTTTGGTACTGTGAGCAGGTGCCAGGTCGTGCTGAAAAATGAAATCTTCATCTCCATAAAGCATTTCAGCCGATGGAAGCATGAAGTGCTCCAAAATCTCCTGATAGCTAGCTGCATTGACCCTGCCCTTGATGAAACACAGTGGACCAACACCAGCAGCTGACATGGCACCCCACACCATCACTGACTGTGGGTACTTGACACTGGACTTCAGGCATTTTGGCATTTCCTTCTCCCCAGTCTTCCTCCAGACTCTGGCACCTTGATTTCCGAATGACATGAAAAATTTGCTTTCATCAGAAAAAAGTACTTGGGACCACTTAGCAACAGTCCAGTGCTGCTTCTCTGTAGCTCAAAAGTGGCTTTACCTGGGGAATGCGGCACCTGTAGCCCATTTCCTGCACACGCCTGTGCACGGTGGCTCTGGATGTTTCCACACCAGACTCAGTCCACTGCTTCCACAGGTTCCCCAAGGTCTGGTATCGGTCCTTCTCCACAATCTTCCTCAGGGTCCGGTCTCCTCTTCTCGTTGTACAGCGTTTTCTGCCACATTGTTTCCTTCCAACAGACTTACCATTGAGGTGCCTTGATACAGCACTCTGGGAACAGCCTATTTGTTGAGAAATTTCTTTCTGGGTCTTACCCTCTTGCTTGAGGGTGTCAATGATGGCCTTCTTGACATCTGTCAGGTCGCTAGTCTTACCCATGATGGGGGTTTTGAGTAATGAACCAGGCAGGGAGTTTATAAAAGCCTCAGGTATCTTTTGCATGTGTTTAGAGTTAATTAGTTGATTCAGAAGATTAGGGTAATAGGTCGTTTAGAGAACCTTTTCTTGATATGCTAATTTATTGAGACAGGTTTTTTGGGTTATCAGGAGTTGTATGCCAAAATCATCAGTATTAAAACAATAAAAGACCTGACAAATTTCAGTTGGTGGATAATGAATCTATAATATATGAAAGTTTAATTGTAATCATTACATTATGGTAAATAATGAAATTTAACACTATATGCTAATTTTTTGAGAAGGACCTGTATAAACTGATAAAGTGACAGTGGTCAGAATTTTAAAAATTGGCTTGGTCATTAAGTACCAAATTGGCTCTGTCACTAAGGGGTTAATAATAAAGGTCGAGAAATTAAAATGCAAATTCAGTATTTAAAGGGAACCTTTCTCCCCCAAAATCGTGGGTGAGGTAAGCCCACCGGCATCAGGGGCTTATCTACAGCATTCTGGAATGCTGTAGATAAGCCCCGATGTATCCTGAAAGATGAGAAAAACAGGTTATATTATACTCACCCAGGGGCGTTCTCGCTGTTGGTCCAGGTCCGGCGCCTCCCACCTTCATCAGATGACGTCCTCTTCTGGTCTTCACGCTGCGGCTCCGGCGCAGGAGTACTTTGCCTGCCCTGTTGAGTGCAGAGCAAAGTACTGTAGTGCACAGGCGCCAGGAAAGGTCAGAGAGGCCCGGCGCCTGCGCACTGCAGTACTTTGCTCTGCCCTCAAAGACAGACAAAGTAGTACGCCTGCGCTGGAGCCGCAGCGTGAAGACCAGAAGAGGACGTCATCTGATGAAGATGGGAGGCCCCGGACCCGGACCAACAGCGGGAACGCCCCTGGGTGATTATAATCTAACGTCTTTTTCTCATGTTTTAGGGTACATCGGGGGCTTATCTACAGCATTCCAGAATGCTGTAGATAAGCCCCTGATGCCGGTGGGCTTACCTCACCCGCGATTTTGGGGGTGACAGGTTCCCTTTAAACTTGCTGAATAGTGTTCGGTGTGCAGAAACAACCTAGCTGTGATGTAGGACGACAGAGTGCTGCTAGATTCATTGGCAGTGGACCGATATCAACAGTGGAGAACATGACTCTGCAGGTGAAACGAGTCTGGAAAAACAGTTCAGCATGGGAACAAAACCTTGAGGATTCACGGTGAAAAACATTGAGATACCTACTGGCTCTGTGCATAAGGCATCTGAAAAAAAACAGATCTGTGAGCAGGGATAGGGACTGTTGGACTGAGTTCCCTTTCCAGAAGTGGGCTGTTGAGTATTTTATATGATATATTCTCACACATAGCGAGGTAGGTGAAAAATATAAAGAAAAAAGCAACGCATAAATGAGCGTGACCTGGAAACCCATGGGCCCTCAAAAATAGAATCTCAGGGTAGGAACAAGAAACGAAGGCCCCAAGGGTGCAGCCTCCAGGGAGGAAAAGAGCCTATGGGATGAAAATACCGGGGGGTTCCCTCACTGTTAAGAAATTTGCATATTTGTAATAACCCTTCATCGTGAATGGGAGATAAGCAGCAGAATTTTTTTTTTTTAATTAAAATGTTCACGAAATTGAACAAAGAGGGGTCGAATAGTTTTACCGATATAGTAGAATCTGCAAGGGCAGAATATAACATACACTGTATAACAAGTACATGAACATTTTAATTCCATTTAGTCAGGAAAGGGGGCCCTTAGGTGGGTAAATCTTGTAGGAGAATGTCATGCGGGCAATACTGATGTTTTACGCTTTGCAGGGTTTGAGAGAGTTAAATTACCTGCCCAGGGAGGAGATCTTCACAAGCTGCTACTTAGAAGAGAAGCTAGGTGAATCCTGCGCACACGAGCACAAGGTGCGACAGGATTCAATGATAAGGTAGATATGTCTATATGTCTGTTCTTCTATGACCGTTGTATCGTTTTTTATTGTGTATGATGAGAATTTATGTATCAGTTTATATAGTTGTTCATCTAGAATAAGTGGGTGGACTGAGGTCTCCATGGGCCATGATGACGTCAGAAGTGGGGAGGCTCTGTACTGTTGCCTGTATATGAGTCTCATCACTTTTTTTCCACCTAGTGACTCATAGAGGCGCATACTTGCATGAAACGGACGTTGTCCGATGAGTCTCCACACCGAACTCTCCTGCCTCTGTTTTTAATCACTAATGGAGCAGTGTTTTTCTTAAATATGACTTAAGGTACCGTCACATTTAGCGACGCTGCAGCGATCTAGACAACGATGCCGATCGCTGCAGCGTCGCTGTGTGGTCGCTGGAGAGCTGTCACACAGACAGCTCACCAGCGACCAACTATGCGAAGTCCCCTGGTAACCAGGGTAAACATCGGGTTACTAAGCGCAGGGCCGCGCTTAGTAACCCGATGTTTACCTTGGTTACCAGGGTAAACGTAAAAAAAAACAAACACTACATACTTACATTCCGGTGTCTGTCCCCCGGCGCTCTGCTTCTTTGCACTGACTGTGAGCGCCAGCCGGAAAGCACAGCGGTGACGTCACCACTGTGCTCTGCTTTCCGGCCGGCGCTGGTTACCAGTGAAGACATCGCTGAATCGGCATCACACACGCCGATTCAGCGATGTTTGCGGGAGTCCAGCGACAAAATAAAGTTCTGGACTTTCTGCTCCGACCAACGATGGCACAGCAGGATCCTGATCGCCGCTGCCTGTCAAACTCAACGATATCGCTATCCAGAACGCTGCAATGTCACGGATCGCTAGCGATATCGTGCAGTGTGAAGGTACCTTAAGTCTTTAAAGTGAACCTGTCAGCAGGATTTTGACAAGTAACCTACAGGCATTATCAGGTTGGCAGTGTGAAACTGATAAAATGATACCTGGGGTGAAGAAATTCGGCTTGTGGGTCTTGTGTAATCAGTGTTATATGTTTTCAGTTAATGAGATGCCCGTTCTCCGAGTCGTGACTGTAGACAGAGTCTTATCTTCCTGCTTTAAGTCAGAGAAGCCAATGAAAGACCACCCCAAAGCACAAACTGAGGCGCTTATTACTTTGAACGGCCAAGCCATGAGTCAAGGAGTCCAAGGTCAGAAGCCAGGACGGTATGTCTTAACCCCCAAGGGTGCTTTGCACGTTAATGACCGGGCCAATTTTTACAATTCTGACCACTGTCCCTTTATGAGGTTATAACTCTGGAACGCTTCAACGGATGATGATTCTGACAATGTTTTCTCATGACATATTGTACTTAATGATAGTGGTAAAATTTCTTTGATAGTACCTGTGTTTGTTTGTGAAAAAAACTGAAATTTGGCGAAAATGTAGAAAATGTCGCTATTTTCCAAATTTGAATTTTTATGCCCTTAAATCACAGAGATATGTTACACAAAATACTTGATAAGTAACATTTCCCACATGTCTACTTTACATCAGCACAATTTTGGAACCAACATTTTTTTGTTGTTAGGGAGTTATATGAGTTAAAAGTTGACCAGCAATTTCTCATTTTAACAACACCATTTTTATTTAGGGACCACATCACACTTGAAGTCATTTTGAGGGGTCTATATGATAGAAAATAACCAAGTTTGACACCATTCTAAAACTGCACCCCTCAAGGTGCTCAAAACCACATTCAAGAAGTTTATTAACCTTTCAGGTGTTTCACACGAATTTTTTGAATGTTTAAAAAAAACGAACATTTAACTTTTTTTTTAAAAAAAGTTTAATTCAGCTCCAATTTGTTTTATTCTACCAAGGGTAACAGGAGAAGATGGACCCAAAAAGATGTTGTACAATTTGTCCTGAGTACACCAATACCCCATATGTGCGGGTAAACCACTGCTTGGGCGCATGGCAGAGCTCGGAAGGGAAGGAGCGCCATTTGACTTTTCAATGCAAAATTGACTGGAATTGAGATGGGAAGCCATGTTGCGTTTGGAGAGTCCCTGATGTGCCTAAACATTGAAACCCCCCCACATGTGACAGCATTTTGGAAAGTAGACCCCCTAAGGAACTTATCTAGGTGTGTGGTGAGCACTTTGACCCACCAAGTGCTTCACAGAAGTTTATTATGCAGAGCCGTAAAAACAAAAAATCATATTTTTTTCACAAAAATTATCTTTTCACCCCCAATTTTTTATTTTCCCAAGGGTAAGAGAAGAAATTGGACCCCAAAAGTTGTTGTGCAATTTGTCCTGAGTACGCTAATACCCCAATATGTGTAGGTAAACCACTGTTTGGGCGCATGGCAGAGCTTGGAAGGGAAGGAGCACCATTTGACTTTTCAATGCAAAATTGACCGGAATTGAGATGGGATGCCATGTTGCGTTTGGAGAGCCCCTGATGTGCTTAAACATTGAAACCCCCCACAAGTGACACCATTTTGGAAAGTAGACCCCCTAAGGAACTTATCTAGATGTGTGGTGCACACTTTGACCCACCAAGTGCTTCACAGAAGTTTATAATGTAGAGCTGTAAAAATAAAAAATCATATTTTTTCCAAAAATTATCTTTTCGCCCCCAATTTTTTATTTTTCCAAGGGTAAGAGAAGAAATTGGACTGCAAAAGTTGTTGTGCAATTTCTCCTGAGTACGCTGATACCCCATATGTGGGGGTAAACCACTGTTTGGGCGCATGGCAGAGCTTGGAAGGGAAGGAGCGCCGTTTGACTTTTCAATGCAAATGTTAGGGGTCAAGTTCCTGCCTCTGCACAGGGGGAATCTCGGGCCATCTCCACTGCGGTCTCCCATTCTTCTCCAGCCGCAGTCTAGCCTGCTCAGTGGAGACGTCGGTCCCAGCATCTGGCTCAGCCTGATGCTGTGCGGATGGTTACTGTTTCCTTTCCAGCCTCAGCCATTGTAGCCAATACTGGTCAGCGGCATGTCCTGCTTTTCCCCTTCTGAGCATGCTCGGGGTAAGACCTCTCATTGGAGTTTGGGGGTCACATGCTCAGGTACTGTGGCAGCTCCCATTGGTCCTCTAGGAAGGTCCTGAAGTTGCTGCAGCTATAAAAGGTTTGCATGGCCGCACGGCCATGCGCTAGTGTCAGCTTATGTTATGAGCTTTAGCTACTCAGTGGTCTTGTCTGCTTGTGGTCAGGGTCCGGTTGAAATAAGCCACTAGAATACCGGCACCTCCAGTGAGGAGTTTGGTGAATTCAGGGCTGGCGTAAAGCCATTAGAATTCCGGCTCTAGAGGAGGTGTTTGTGTGCTTGCTACTCCCTGACCACTGATTGCTTTTGCTCTGTTAGGCAGAGTTCCCCTGTGACGATAGCAGGGCACAGCGTTTTCCCTTCTGTGTGACTCTGTGAAGTAACAGAGTTCGCTTCTACCGCCATATTGTGCCACCATTTGCTAGCAGCAGGTTGGTCTCCTGCACGGTGGACCCCGGACTGCGAACGTACCAATAATAATATCTAAATATACTCGGTGCGTTCCGCCAGCCCTAACAGCAAAATTGACTGGAATTGGACGCCATGTTGCATTTGCAGAGCCCCTGATGAGCCTAAACATTGAAACTCCCCACAAGTGACACCATTTTGGAAAGTAGACCCCCTAAGGAACTTATCTAGATGTGTGATGCGCACTTTGACCCAGCAAGTGCTTCACAGAAGTTTATGATGTAGAGCTGTAAAAATAAAAAATCATTTTTTCACAAAATGATCTTTTCGCCCTCAATTTTTTATTTTCCCAAGGTTAAGAGAAGAAATTGGACCCCAAAGGTTTTTGTACAATTTGTCTTGAGTACGCTGATACTTGATATGTGGGGGGGAACCACAGTTTGGGTGCATGGCAGAGCTCGGAAGGGAAGGAGCACCGTTTGGAATGCAGACTTAGATGGAATGGTCTGCAGGCGTCACATTGCATTTGCAGAGCCCGTGATGTACCTAAACAGTAGAAACCCCCCACAAGTGACACCATATTGGAAACTAGACCCCCCAAGGAACTTATCTAGATGTGTTGTGAGAACTTTGAACCCCCAAGTGTTTCACTACAGTTTATAACGCAGAGCTGTGAAAATAAAAAATAATTTTTTTCCCACAAAATGGTTTTTTAGCCCCCCAAATTTTTCCCAAGAGCAACAAGAGAAATTGGACCCCAAAAGTTGTCCAATTTGACCTGAGCATGCTAATACCCCCCGTATGTTTGGGTAAACCCTTGTTTGGGTGCACGGGAGAGCTCGGAAGGGAAGGAGCACTGTTTTACTTTTTCAACGCAAAATTGGCTGGAATTGAGATCGGACGCCATGTCGTGTTTGGAGAGCCCTTGATGTGCCTAAACAGTGGAATCCCTCAATTCTAACTGAAACCCTAATCCAAACACACCCCTAACTCTAATCCCAACTCTACCCATTACCCTAACCACACCCCTAACCCGAACATGCCCCTAACCCCAACCACACCCCTAACCTCAACACACCCCTAACCCCAACAGACCCCTAATCCCAACCCTAACCACACCCCTAACTCCAACACACCCCTAACCCTAATCCCAACCATAACCCTAAAAACACCCCTAACCCTGACACATCCCTAACCCCAACCGTAAATGTAATCCAAACCCTAACTTTAGCCCCAACCTTATCCCTACCTTTAGCCCCAACCCTAACCCTAACTTTAGCCCCAACCCTAACCCTAAATTTATCCCCAACCCTAACCTTAAAGGGAACCTGTCACCTGAATTTGGCGGGACCGGTTTTCGGTCATATGGGCGGAGTTTTCAAGTGTTTGATTCACCCTTTCCTTACCCGCTGGCTGCATGCTGGCCGCAATATTGGATTGAAGTTCATTCTCTGTCCTCTGTAGTACATGCCTGTGCAAGGCAATCTTAGTACATGCCTTGCGCAAGCATGTACTACGGAGGACAGAGAATGAACTTCAATCCAATATTGCAGCCAGCATGCAGCCAGCAGGTAAGGAAAGGGTGAATCAAACACCTGAAAACTCCGCCCATATGACCGAAAACCAGTCCCGCCAAATTCAGGTGACAGGTTCCCTTTAATTTTAGCCCCAACCCTAACTGTAGCCCTAACCCCAACCCTAACCCTAGCCTAATCCTAGCCCCAACCCTAGTCCTAGCCCCAACCCTAGCCCTACCCTTAGCCCGAACCCTAACCCTAGCCCCAACCCTATCACCAACCCTAGCCCCAGCCCTAACCCTAGCCCCAACCCTTACTCTGATGGGAAAATGGAAATAAATACATTTTTTATTTTATTATTTTTCCCCAACTAAGGGGGTCATGAAGGGGGTTTGATTTACCTTTATAGCAGGTTTTTTAGCTGATTCTCGTGATTGGCAGCTGTCACACACTAAAAGACGCTTTTTTATTGCAAAAACAGTTTTTGCGTCTCCACATTTTGAGAGCTATAATTTTTAAATATTTTGGTCCACAGAGTCATGTGAGGTCTTGTTTTTTGCAGGATGAGTTGACATTTATTTATTGGTACCATTTTCGGGCATGTGACATTTTTTTATCACTTTTTATTCCGATTTTTGTGAGGCAGAATGACCAAAAACTAGCTATTCATGAATTTCTTTTTGGGGGTGCTTTATACCGTTCCACGTTTGGTAAAATTGATAAAGCAGTTTTATTCTTCGGGATAGTACAATTACAGCGATACCTCATTTATATCATTTTTTTAATGTTTTGGCGCTTTTATACGATAAAAACTGGGTATGGGGAGGGATTGGGTTCTTGGGTTCGTGTAATTGCTGTTTATTTGTCTTGTTAATCTTAAAAATTAATAAACAGAATTAAAAAAAAAACTATTTTATAGAAAAAATAATTATTTTTGCATCGCTTTATTCTCGCTGATGATGCTGTATGTCGTTTTTTTGCGTGACAAGATGACGTTTTCAGCGGTACCATGATTATTTATATCTGTCTTTTTGATCGCGTGTTATTCCACTTTTTGTTCGGCGGTATGATAAAACGTTTTTTGCCTTGTTTTTTTTTTTACGGTGATCACTGAAAGGGTTAACTAGTGGGACAGTTTTATAGGTTGGGTCGTTATGGACGCGGCGATACTAAATACAGTACAGACCAAAAGTTTGGACACACCTCATTTAAAGATTTTTCTGTATTTTCATGACTATGAAAATTGTACATTCACACTGAAGGCATCAAAACTATGAATTAACACATGTGGAATTATATACTTAACAAAAAAGTGTGAAACAACTGAAAATATGTCTTGTATTCTAGGTTTTTCTAAGTAGCCACCTTTTGCTTTGATGACTGCTTTGCACACTCTTGGCATTCTCTTGATGAGCTTGGCCCTTTTGCCTTTGCGGTCCAGCTCACCCCAAACCATCTCGATTGGGTTCAGGTCTGGTGACTGTGGAGGCCAGGTCATCTGGCGTAGCACCCCATCACTCTCCTTCTTGGTCAAATAGCCCTTACACAGCCTGGAGGTGTGTTTGGGGTCATTGTCCTGTTGAAAAATAAATGATGGTCCAACTAAACGCAAACAGAATGGAATAGCATGCTGCTGCAAAATCTTTAAATGAGAAGATGTGTCCAAACTTTTGGTCTGTACTGTATGTGTACTTTTATTTTTTTTTGTTTTTTTTTTAGATATAGAAATGTATTTATGGGACAAATGTTTTTTTTCTTTATTTAGGAATTTATTTATTTTTTTACATGTGTGAATTTTTTTTTTTACTTTATAACATTGCCCCAGGGGGGGCATCATTTTATAGAGCACTGTATCAGATCAGCGATCTGACAGGCACTGCACGGACGCTTGCAAGTGTTTGCTCTGAGCAGGCGCTTGCAAGCCACCTCCTTGCAGGACCCGGAAGCAGCCCCGCGGCCATATTGGATCTGGGGCCTGCGGGGAGGAGGAGGTAGGAGACCCTCGGATCACATCGCGTTGCTCCGAGGGTCTCAGGGAAGCACGCAGGGAGCCCCCTCCCTGCGCGATGCTTCCCTATACCGCCGGAACACTACGATCATCTTTGATCGCAGTGTGCTGGGGGTTAATGTGCCAGGAGCGGTCCGTGACTGCTCCTGGCACATTGTGCCGATGTCAGCTGCGATAGTCAGCTGACACCCGGCCGCGCTCCCCCCTAGAGCGACGCGGATCGCATATGATGAACTATCCCGTCACTCTGAATTAAGTCCCAGGTCACCTCGACGGGATAGTACGTCATATGGGATTAAGGGATTAAACAGAAGGATGAGACAAAAACATAGTCAGGTAACATTATGAGGTCAAAATACCAGGAGGATAGCGGATCAGAAGAGAAGTGGTTAAACAGACGTCAGAACGAGGTCTAAGGTCAGGCAATAAAAAAAATCAACATATAGAACTCAAGGCATAGAGGAAAGAAACCACACTTGGCTGAATATATGTCTGGTAGAGAAAGAAAAATAATAAACAGCTCAGTTAAGTAGCATGGCAATCACCTGGGATAATGAACACTAGGAGACAGCCGATGCCTCCCAGTCTCAGATTGGATACTTGCACTGTCAATCAACACACTGAAAGCTCAGCACGCCCCTGATCCAGATTGGTTGGCTGATCTCTCAGTTACTGCATCCCAGACACACTGAGGGGTGGAACTGTGACAGTACCCCCTCTTCTAGGGGGACCAGCAGACCTCCAGGCTTCCCAGGAAATTTTAGATACAAGGCCCTGACTAACCGATTGGTCTTCACATCTTGAGCAGGATCTCTCCTCTGGTCCATATGCCCTCCAGTGGATGAGGTACTGGAGGGAATTACGGACCCTCCGAGAATCACCATTATCTGAAAGCGTAGAAGGCGGGTGATGAGAGAGACAATGCAGAAGGGACAAACTCCTTTAATAGGGATTTATGAAACATGTTAAGGATGCAAAGGGATGGAGGAAGTTTTAATCTAAATGCCACTGGATTGACCACCTCTAGGATCTCATATGAACCAATAAACTTTGAACCTAACTTCGCAGATGGCACTTTCAGTTTAAAGTTCCTAGATGACAACCAAACCTTATCCTCAATCTTAAGAAAAGGACCCACCGAATGTCTTCTATCGACTTTCCATTTTTGGCAAATCTGAGCAGTCACAATATTCTTTTGAACCTCCCTCCAGGCATCTCCAAGTCTCTGTACAGTGATCTCCACTCCAGGACATTCAGAACTAATCTTAGAAAATTCACCAAAATGGGGATGAAAGCCATAATTAGAGATGAACAGTGAGGCTCTGGTAGATTTTAATCTAGACTATGAGATAATGCATCAGCTTTCACATTCTTAAACCCTGGTCTTAATGTAATAGAAAAATGAAATCGAGAGAAAAGCAAAAAGGATCATCTGGCCTGTCTAGGAGTTACCTTTTAGCTGATTTAATTTAATGCTAAATTATTGTGATCAGTGACCACCGTAACTGGATGAACCGCCCCATCCAAAAAAAATGCTTCCATTCCTCAAAGGCCAATTTGACAGCAAGTAACTCCCTATTCCCAACATCATAATTTTTCTCGGTTGTTTTTTTAATTAAAAAAAACATGGACGTAGGTTAGTCAGAGTTTTGGGCCCCTGCAATAAGACTGCCCCCACTCCAATCTCTGAAGCATCCACCTCCACAATTAATGGTTCTTGAAGATATGGGTGGATCACAATGGGTGCAGACTGGTGATGAGCGAGTGTACTCATTGCTCGGGTTTTCCCAAGCACACTCGGATGGTCTCGGAGTATTTGTAACTACTCAGAGATTTAGTTTTCATTGCCTCAGCTGCATGACTTACATCTGATAGACAGCTTGAATACATGTGGGGATTCCCTAGCAATCAGGCAACCCCCACATGTACCCAGCCTGGCTAGAAGCTGTAAATCATGCAGCTGAGGCAACGAAAACTAAATCTCCGAGCAGTTACAAAAACTCCGAGATCACCCAAGCGTGCTCGGGAAAACCTGAGCAGCGAGTACACTCGCTCATCACTAATGCATACATAAACACTTTTAATCTTTCGAAAGCCCTGATAGCACTCGGCGACCAAAAATTGAGATTCGCCCCCTTACATGTAAGGTCAGTAAGTGGTTTAGCGATCTGCAAAAAACCCTTGATAAATTTACTATGATAGTTGATGAATCCCAGAAAATGCTGAAAAGCCTTAAGATCATGAGGTTGAACCCATTCAATTATGATCTGCACCTTCCTTGAGTCCTTCTTAAACCCATCTGCAGACAGGATAAACCCCAAGAAAGGGATCTCTCGAACATAAAAAAACACATTTCTCTAATTTAGCAAACAAAAAGTTCTCCCTCAAGCTCTGTAACACAACACAGACACATTTCTGGTGAGAGTTCAAATCTGATGAGAATATTAGAATATCATCCATGTAAATCACAACATATCTTTCAATTAAATCATAGAAAATATATTTCATAAAATTTTGAAACACAGCACGTGCATTGGATAATCCAAAAGGCACGACAAGGTTTTCAAAAAGACCATCAGACGATAAAAAAACGTTTTCCACTCATCAACAAATTGTAAACCCTTCTAAGATCAAGTTTAGAAAACACCCTGGCTCCCAGAAGCTGATTATATAGGTCAGGGATGAGTGGAAGTGGGTAAGTATTTTTCACCGTGATTTTGTTTAGTTTTTGGAAACTGAGGCAGGAATGGAGACCCCTAACTTTGTTTTTAACACAGATAAATCCGCAGCTATAGGGGAGGAGGAAGGACAGATATGACTCTAAGGCCACGTTCACACGTTCAGTATTTGGTCAGTATTTTACCTCAGTATCTGTAAGCCAAAACCAGGAGTGGAACAATTAGAGGTAAAGTATAATATAAACATATGCTCCACTTCTGCATTTATCACCCACTCCTGGTTTTGGCTACAAATACTGATGAAAAATCCTGACCAAATCCTGATGCAATCCTGAACGTGGACACATACCCTTATGCAAACTTTTGTTAACATATTCTTTCATGGCGGTTCGTTCGGGCCCCAACAAATTGTAAATGCAAGCTTTAGGCAATTTGGCGCTAGGAATAAGATCAATAGCACAATCATAGAGACGATGGGGAGGTAGTATCTCCACCTCTTTGTTCAAGAACACATCTCTGAAGTCCTTCTGTGAAGGAGAAAATGGCTAATGAAATCAATTATTAAACCTTATATAAGTCAGTTCAGATATGGTGTAGCAAGATGGCGATTGCGTCTTTGAAGATGTCTTGGAGATCCTTGAAACTGCCTTGGAAGGAATCTTTGGAATGCAGGAGTGAAGATACTGGAATACACCATATTTGAAAATGAAGTTGGAATGAACCAATCAGAGTGACACTAGCTGTACAGAAGTTGTGCGACCTCCCCCATTTCCTGTTTTTAGTATCATCCTTTGTTCAGAATAAAGTAGTTGGGGAACAACTTTCGCTGAGAGAAGCTGTGTGTATCGTCTTTGTGTATGTGATGCATTTTTGGCCTCTAAGCTAGCACTCAGCTTATATTTGGTCAGGTACAAGCAATCATATTGATCTCACTTTAAGAGATCACCTTCACACTTCAGGTACCCTTCAGACTAGAGGAGCATATTTGTACATATTCTAGACATTTCTTGTAGCAATTGGTACACTATTTCACAATCAATAAGAGTATTGTGAATCTGCAACCATGGAAAACCCAGTAAAAACCCAGCAGGTAAATTATTTAACACAAAACAAGAGATGGATTCAGAGTGGAATTCTCCCACTTGGAGAGGGAAATCCATCTCTCATGGATTCTGGGGTCCATTCACATGGCCTGAGTCATGGCCTCCAACAGAGAATAAGGGGTATCATAAAGGACCAGAGCATCCTTGAGGGTTCCAGAAAGGCCTTTTTGGATCTGGCACCTGATAGCTGCATCGTCCCGTAGAACGCAGTACAGTTGTTCACAGCTGTCCGACCTCCCCTATGCCAGGTTCATGATCTTAGCCTCAGCTACCAGGATTCTGTTGGGTTCATCATATATCAGAGCTAAACTGTCAAAAAAGGCGTCAACATAAAACCATTCTGGGGCTTGTGGGGACAAAGAAAATGCCCAGGTCTGAGGACCCACTCGCAGTAGGGGCATGATTTTTCCCACCAGCTGGAACTACTCCCCTGACGACGGGGGCGCAGAGTAAAAAATAACCAATAGCTCTCCCTGAATACCCTAAACTGGTTTTTCTCTCCTGAACATTTTTCAGGGAGGGATGTCAAAGGTTCGGGAGAGACCCACTGTACATCAGAGGTTACTGACGTAACAGCCACTGCCGGCAATGGAGGGCTATAGGGAGGTCTTCATCAAATTATCTGACCCTGCAACTGAAATTGCGATGACTCTAGACTCTGGCATTTCTTAGCCAGATCCTGAGTGATCTGCATCAAACTCGACACCTGATAACAAAGCGTGTGAACAGGATCCATACTGGGAAAAAAAGAAAAACATATCGGCCAGACGTAATGTGACACTAGTCTTTTTTCACGGCCAAGCTGTTAATCAGGATAGTCAAGGAGTCCAAGGTCCGAACTCAGGCAGGTACATCATAAACGGAAGAGACAAAAGCATAGTCAGGTACCATTCCGAGGACAGAATATCAGGAGAATAGCGGATCAGAGCAGAATGGGTTAAACATGAATGGTCAGAACAGGGTCCAAGGTCAGGCAAAACAAGATCATACAGAACATACAGAACTCAAGGCACAGAGGAAACAACCTACACTTGCCTGAATGTAGAGGTCTGGAAGAAACAGCTCAGTTAAGTAGCATGGCAATCACTTGGGATAATGAACAGTTGGAGACAGCCGACGCTTCCCAGTCTCAGATTGGATAGTCGAGCCTTCAATCAACACACTGACAGCTAAGCACACCCCGTACCAGATTGGGCTGTCAGTAACTGCATCCCAGACACATTGAGGGGTGGAACAGTGACACAAACAAGAGCAGGAAGATAAGACTCTGCCTACAGTCACCTCGGAGAACGGGCATATCATTAACTGAAAACTTCTAACACTGATTACACAAGAATCACAAAACGCATTTCTTCACCCCAGGTATTATTTTAATCAGCTTAACATTGCCAACCTGGCAATGCCTCTAGGTTACTTATCAAAATCTAGGTTCGCTTTAAGGGTTTGTTTTTCCACTTAGGGGAACGGTTTATTTATTTTTTAACCTAATTTCATGTATTAGGGCTAAAAGTCATTTTGCCTATTAGATTTCATTACAAAATTTCCACCGTTCTGCTCTTATATCATGCATTCATCTCTAATGCAGTTTGTGTTGGTAAATTAGCTGAGAGGAGCTCAGAAAAAGTCTGATAAGGGTTAGACAGACCATTATAGTGGATTCACTGACAGATTCTCAGTTAACTCATTCTACAGCCAGCCATAGACAGTACACAGGCTATAGGAGGCAAATGGTGCAAAGTTTTAAATGCAACTCAATTGGAAAATTATTTTTAGATCCAATTACATGCATTTATTAAAAAATAAGTGTCCCTAAAGGTGGACAACCCTCTTAATTTCAGGTATGGGGGCATATCAGAGCTTTGGCATTTTCCATAATGCCCTTGAACATGAATGCCGTGTCCTGATCAGACAATAACTTGTCATCTTTGTTGCTGCAGCCGCTATTGCTTCTTTCATCAGACCTTATACAAAATACGCCTCCATGTACAACAGAGCTGCACCCTACAGTAAAGGTACCGTCACACTAAGCGACGCTGCAGCGATACCGACAACGATCCGGATCGCTGCAGCGTCGCTGTTTGGTCGCTGGAGAGCTGTCACACAGACCGCTCTCCAGCGACCAACGATCCCGAGGTCCCCGGTAACCAGGGTAAACATCGGGTAACTAAGCGCAGGGCCGCGCTTAGTAACCCGATGTTTACCCTGGTTACCATCGTAAAAAAACAAACAGTACATACTTACATTCAGCTGTCTGTCCCTTGCCGTCTGTTTGCTGCACTGACTGCTGGCCATAAAGTGAAAGCAGAGCACAGCCACAGCGGTGAGTCACCGCTGTGTGACTCACCGCTGTGCTGTGCTTTCACTTTCACTTTGCGGCCAGCAGTCAGTGCAGCAAACAGACGGCAAGGGACAGACAGCTGAATGTAAGTATGTACTGTTTGTTTTTTTACGATGGTAACCAGGGTAAACATCGGGTTACTAAGCACGGCCCTGCGCTTAGTTACCCGATGTTTACCCTGGTTACCAGTGAAGACATCGCTGAATCGGTGTCTCACACACACCGATTCAGCGATGTCTGCGGGGAGTCCAGCGACGAAATAAAGTTCTGGACTTTCTTCCCCGACCAGCGATCTCCCAGCAGGGGCCTGATCGCTGCTGCCTGTCACACTGGACGATATCGCTAGCGAGGACGCTGCAATGTCACGGATCGCTAGCGATATCGTCTAGTGTGACAGTACCTTTACCCAGGTAAGAGAGATTTCATGCCTCTGACTGATGGCACCAGCACCCAATAATGAAAGTGTGCGTCTTGAGCAAGAGCTTCTGTTAGCTCCTGAGAAAAAAATGTTGAAAGAGTCTGGCAAATAAATACATCACTCTTATGGTATTTTCACTATATTCACACTACGTTTTATTGCAGCGCCTTTTTTTTTTTTTAAGCAGGTCAGCTCCAAAAATGTCAGAAAAATTGTTGGTCATGGACAGTTGAATAAAATTATACCTTGATATCTGTGATTCGATGTCTTATTCTAGAGAAATCCACATTTCTCTTAACCCTGCTGTTCTGTTGGTCAAAAATGACCGACTTTGAACTTCAATATTCTTTAAAATATTCAAGATGCGGCTCTGAAACCCATGGCCGACTGACCCATCCTCATTTAAGTCAATCAACCACAAGTTTCAGAACCGCATCTTGAACACCCCAAAAAATACCAAAGTTCAAAATAGGTCTCCCCAGACCGAACAGAACAGCAGGGTTTTAATATGTTTATGAGCTGTTAAGATCTATGGGCCGGACATAGATCTTCCTTAGAATCTGCCTCCAGAGATTATTTTAGGTGAAAGGAGATGGTATCAGTGTGAGACATATAACGACTGACAGTCTGCTCTCCTGATCTACATGTCTTACTCTGGAACAGTTTCCTTTCATGTAAAACAACCTCTGGAGGCAGATTCTCGAGGAGATCTATGTCCGACCCATAGATCTTAACAGCTCATTTACATATTAAGAAAAACAGGGATTTCTCAGGAAGAAGACATTGGATCGCAAATATAAAGGTATCATTTTTATTCAGTTTCCTGTGACCTACATGCCCATATAGACAGCTTAGGAGGGTTGATCCTAATGACTGATGCCTTTCAAGGGACTCTGTCACCTGAATTTGGAGAGAACAATTTTCAGCCATAGGGGCGGGGTTTTCGGGTGTTTGATTCACCCTTTCCTTACCCGCTGGCTGCATGCTGGCTGCAATATTGGATTGAAGTTCTTTCTCTGCCCTCCATAGTACACGCCTGCGCAAGGCAAGGCAAGAAAAAAAAGCTTAAAATTCTCTTAATGGATTACCTGAAGGAGCTCACTGATGAATTCACAGTTACCTCATACTGTAGTGAGAAAACATTAGTGCAACACAGAGGTGATAGAAAGCAAACAATGAAAATTTTTGAATGAAACCCAATTGCAAAAATGAATTGTAGCCTCAAATGCACACAATTGAGTAAAACAAATTGTGGCCAACCCCTTTAATGCACAGTCAGCCAAAAGAAGGTTGTTTTAGGTAGTATAATGAATCTGATCTTTGTATTTCTGATCAAAGATCTGTGGTGAACTCAATGACTTTTTTTCACTGTGCTGAGGTCACCGCAGTTCAGCCCGGTTGGGAACGCAGCTCACTGATGCTGCACTCGCAGCAGCTCATTCAGCAGTGGTTCACAGTCTGGACGGGTGCATCTTGGCACCGTCCAGGTTGAAAACTAGTAATCCCCAGACATGGATTACGGCGCAGGACAGAACGTCGGACAGGTGAGGGATATTGTTTTGTTTTATTTCAAATAAAAGACTTTATTCTGGCTGTGTCTTTATTTACCATATAACTATAGAATTAGTAATGGATAGGTGTCTTATAGACGCCTCTCCATTACTAAGCCGTGCACTTCATGTCACCAGACAATACAAAGGTAACATCAACCCCATTAATATGTAGCCCACTTGCTACCTCTACAGGGCAAGAGGAAGAGTCTAATAGATGCATGCTGCTATTTTTAGGCTGGGGGGGCAATATCCATGGTCCCTTACCAGCCTGAGTATAAAAGTCCCCAGCTGTCTGCTTTGGTAAGTCTAGTTGTAAAAAACGGAGGGGACCCCACGTCATTTAAAAAAATATATATTTATTTAAATAATTTAAAAAACAGCATGGGGACCCTTCTATTCTTGATGACCAGCCATGCTAAAGCTGACAGCTGAGGGTTGCAGCCCCCAGCTGTGAATTTTGCCTGGCTGGTTATCAAAAATACAAGAAAACCCACAACATTTTTAAATTTAATTTATTTATTTATAGCGCCAGCGGTTGGTGATGAATACTCCTATCAGCCGCCGACTGCTCTCACTGTTATTAGCGCAGATGTAGGCTGATAGGAGTAATAGTCCCATGAGCTGCCTCCTGCTGTCGCTGTTATCAGTTCAATATAACTCTCATCATTCCACCCTACTCGCTTTGATCGCCGGCAGAACAGGGGAGAACGATGACAGCTGTCTTCAGTACCCAGCGCCGGGGAACAGTGCTAACTGCACCGCTGCTTCTCAGGCGCCGGTATGTGTCACACTGATGACATACCTGTGCAGCTGAGCGAGACGATAAAAAATTAGAAATAAAAAAAATACACTAATGTGGAATTTCAATCCAATTTACAAAAATACAAAATTAATGAACCCAATTGGCAGGCAGTGTAGTGAGAAAAAAACATAGAAATGCCAAAGTTGCAGTTGTTCAACAGCCACAACAGTGCATATAAATACAATAAAGGGCAATCAAAATATCGTATCTTTCCCAAAATGGGATCAATAAATTCATCAGCACAGGGCGTAATAAAAGAGAGCTCTCTCAAAGCAACATTGACCGAAAATTGAAAATGCTGTGGGTCTTGGAAAATACGGTAGCCAAGCATGCAAAAAAAAAATTTCTTTATGAATGTCCGAATTTTTTCCATCACTTAAATTATTAAATGAATAATTTAAAAAAATAAATAAAAATCTATGAATATTTAATATTGCCATAATCTTACTGATGTGGAGAATCATATTCCAAGGTAATATTTTACAATATAATGAACGCTGTAAAAAAAAATAAAAAAAAGTCTTCACAATTTTTATGCACTTGGAATTTTTTCCTCGCTTTCCAGTACATCATATGATAAAATAGATGGTGTCATCCAAAAGCACAACTTGTCCCGCAAAAAAATAAGGCCTCATACGTCTATGGGGACAGGAAAATAAAGTTATGGCTCTTGGAAGAAAGAGAGGAAAAAAATGAAAGAACAAAAATAGAAAATCTCCATGTCAGGAAGAGGTTAAATGAATTCTGTTTATGTCTTTCAGGGTACATTTATAATTAGTGTGATACATAAAGAATCTAGTTGTGTACTCACATATGAGATATATAGGTGAGATCTTTCTGCAAATCCCACACAATAACCACTTTTAGCATTGGAAGGAAGAAAAACAACGTCTCAACTATCACCTTGCACCTGTTTGCTGGATTGCTACAAATTTCTAGTCCGGTTCCCCATTACATTTTAAATTGTAGGCAAGATTAATTAAGTGACTCACCTGCTTCAGAAGCAGGTCCAGTAATGGAACGTAACTGTGAGTTTAGTGAAGCTGGACTAATTTCACAGCCTTCAATCAGGCCCCCTTCTTTGATCGGCTCATTCTCTCTCAGCAGGGCAAGTAGATCGCCGCAGGACACAAGTGCTTCGTTTGCACTCACATTAATTTTGCTTTTTGTTTGTCTTTAGCTGCTGGAGATTAATGAATAAAAAGAGTGTTTAAAGTTGCCACCCATTCTCTTTTAATCACTATGTGGGAATATTCCTTCTGGTGACCTGCTTTGGATCAGCAAAAGGTCTTCTACAGCGCTTGTGCTAAAATGCATTGTGAATGCCCAAGTCACCTTGCAAACAATATCCATTATCACTTTTCTTAGCCAAACACAGCCACATAAGTTAAAAAAAACCAACAACCTAACAAAATATTTATTATTTTTATTACATTTAAATCAATTGGTGGAAAAGTGCATTTCTTACGTATCACTTTCCTAAAAATACAGCAAACTTGTTTTTTTATGCAGCAGTTATTCATTGTACACTGACGTTAAAGTGAACCTGTCACCAGGCTTGACCGATATGAGATAAGAGCACCACCTTTCTGGCCTGAAATACAGGTTTCTATAATGCTGTATATATACCCCCAACCTGACCTGCAAGACCTTTTCTTATATTCACCTGCGGGGCAGGGCGATCAGGTCCGAGGGGTGCCGCTGGTCTAGGTCCAGTGCCTCCCTTCTTCTTGCAATGCCGTCCTCCTTCTTGCTTCCTGTGGATGACGCTGCGCTACTTCATCCACACAGTCTCTCCAGCATCACAAGAAGTAGGGAGGCACCGGACCTATTGGCTCACATTTTCGCTTCTTTGTGTGTGGTAGCTGTGGAGGGGTTAAATCTCTTCAGTTGAGAGTCTCTGAAGCTTTCTTGCTTTGATGATCTCAGCCATTCAGTGTTGGCCACTCCCCTCTCCTATATATACTCCCCTCTCCTATATATATAATTAATATGAATTGCCAGCATTAGTTTTATACTGCCTAGTGTGGATTTGGAGTTGTTTGTTGAGGTGGCGTTTGGAGTGTTGATCTAAAGACTGTTGCTTGGTGATTTGTCTGCGTGTATATCCTTATTCTCTCCTATTTGGTTGTACCTTCCTTTTACTTCCCGGTGTTCCACTCTGTTAATTGTGAGTGCATATTTGTGTGATTGTTATTTTCATGTATCCCTGTATGCCTTCCCTTGTTAATTTGTTTTATGTACTCTTATATACAACTACTCAGTACATCCCTTGGTGGGGGAGGGGACAGGTAAGGGCTGATTCAGGAGCTCAGCAAGGTATGTGGCCCTTGCATCTTCACCATTAGACATAAACCGGGGAGCAGGGAAAGCTAGGGCGCCCTAGCTTTAGGGATAGGAAAGGAGCTCCGGGATCTCAAACTACACTCTCGTGACATTTGCTATAACATTGATTGGTACTTTTTTTACCCTAAAAATGAAATAATGGTAAAATTAGATATTCACTTCAACGTGTTAAAATTGAAAACAAAAGTTTACTTATAAAAATAGCTATTATAGCTAACAGTAATGCAATGTTAGCAACGATACCCCGTGACGCAATTGTGTTTTTTTCTGATGAGGCACATTTTCACCTCAGTGGGTGTGTAAACAAACAAAATATGCGTTACTGGAGTGAAACAAACCCCAGAGAAGTTCACGAGAGACCTCTGCATTCGGACCGCGTCACTGTGTGGTGCGCCATATCACGAGTAGGCATCATTGGTCCTTACTTTTTTCAGGATAATGGTCGTGCCATAACTGTGAACTCCGAACGGTACTTGTCTATGATACAGGATTATTTTCAGCCGGCTCTTGAGGCAATGGAACTAGAGGATACATGGTTCCAACAGGATGGTGCCACTGCACACACAGCGAGGGTTACTATGAATTGTTTGAGGCAAATGTTTCCTGGACGGCTTATCTCTTTGAGGGGAGATGTGAACTGGCCAGCACGCTCACCAGATTTAGCCCCATGCGATTTTTTCCTTTGGGGTTACCTGAAGTCTAAGGTGTATATCGACCGTCCCAACACCTTGGAAGACCTAAGGAACAATATTGAAGCTGAAATTGGCAGAATACCAGTGGACATGCTTGTTAGAGTTCATGAAAACTTCAGAAAACGTATGCAGCAGTGTGTGGATAGCGAAGGTCGACATTTGCCAGATACACTATTTAAAACCATGTAATTTAAAAATTCCATTACTGTTCAGTATAATTAAAATATAAAATAAATTTTTCTAATGATCATAATTTTTTTATTTCATTCCCAAATCAGCAAATTACCGCGCTCCACCCTGTATATATATATATATATATATATATATATATATATATATATATATATTCATCTCACAACCTCTTAAATGAATGGCAGACCAGAACAAGCTGTGTTTTCTGCAGACAGTCTAGATAGAATCACACATTTCTTCCCATTAGACAAAAGCAGAATCTGAATAACAATGATTTGAGAAAGCATCTAGATTAAATATTAATATGCTGCATTATACTTAACGCTGATGTAATTAGAGCTAACGGAATTGACTATTTTGGGGACAATGTGCCAAAACACGGTGATACTCAACTTATCTGTACAAAGAGAGCAATCTCCACACTACTTTGTAACGAGTTCGCCGTCCCATCAAACACTAACAAGGCTGAATGATTTGCTGCCATAAAGAGCTATTGTGTTGAAGTCTGTCCATATTTGTATAGCTACAATTATCTATTCTTGCGCATTTTCCGCTGCTGGCTTATCTTTCATGGTCCAGACCTGTCTGTCTCCTCTGCATTTTGTTTGTATATGTTTGGTTTTATTCACAACTCTGAATTTTTCAGACCCAAGTTCATTGGAGTGGTATTTGTATTTTTCCATACAATTTCGTTTACGGCATCTCAATAATGTGACGTCAGGGATAGAAAGAAGCAATGTAGATGGAGTGAATGTTACTGTCTAGAGAGATACCATCTGTAATGTTATTATCATTGTATGACCCGGAATAGACATTATTTTTAAAGAGTTCTTATTGATAATTCCATGTCCCTTTTTAGATACTGAAAAAAAGTTGAAAAACAGTTAGAATTTGTCGCTTATGATTAAAATGAAGCAGTTGTGCTCTATAAGGTTGGGTCAAAAGATAACACAACAAAAACTCACTGAGTGAAATAATGTAGGTCCTATGTTTAACATCTAGTATGCATGATTTCACTGCACTATAGGTGCCAATAAGTGAGCAAAAGAGATATATGAGATGTGGGTGTGGTGATGTAGGTGTGGTGGGGTTATGTATGATTTCTGTTGAAAATATATTCTGTTTTAGATTTAGCAAAATGTCACAATTTCATTACAAATTTATGAAATTAAAGGGAACCTGTCACCCCGTTTTTTGAGATTGAGCTATAAATACTGTTAAATAGGGCCTGCGCTGTGTGTTCCTATAGTGTATGTAGTGTACCCCGATTCCCCATGTATGCTGAGAAATAACTTACCAAAGTCGCCGTTTTCGCCTGTCAATCAGGCTGGTCAGGTCGGGAGGGCGTGGTGACATCGCTGGTTCTTCCTCAGCTTTACGTTGGTGGCGTAGTGGTGAAGACACAGCGCGCGATCTGCACTGTCATCCCTTTCGTCGGTGGGGGCGGCCATCTTCCTGGGGCCGCGCGTGCGCAGATCGAGTGCTCTGCTGCACGGGGCTTCAGGAAAATGGCCGCGGGATGCCGCGCGTGCGCATTAGAGATCGCGGCGGCCATTTTCCCAAAGCCGAGATGCAAACTCGGCTTTGGGAAAATGGCCGCCGCGATCTCTAATGCGCACGCGCGGCATCCCGCGGCCATTTTCCTGAAGCCCCGTGCAGCAGAGCACTCGATCTGCGCACGCGCGGCCCCAGGAAGATGGCCGCCCCCACCGACGAAAGGGATGACAGCGCAGATCGCGCGCTGTGTCTTCACCACTACGTCACTACGCCACCAACGTAAAGCTGAGGAAGAACCAGCGATGTCACCACGCCCTCCCGACCTGACCAGCCTGATTGACAGGCGAAAACGGCGACTTTGGTAAGCTATTTCTCAGCATACATGGGGAATCGGGGTACACTACATACACTATAGGAACACACAGCGCAGGCCCTATTTAACAGTATTTATAGCTCAATCTCAAAAAACGGGGTGACAGGTTCCCTTTAAATGAGTCCTCCATGCAAAATAGCAAATTACAAAAATTGCATCCTTGCCTCAAAAGGGTGGTCTGAAACTAACATTGATTTTATTCCAGCAAGCAGGAAAAGCAGAGTCCAAATAAGCCATCACTTTTTGAAGCCTCTGTTTGCCACCTACTCTCCTTACAATGTGACTGACAGTGCGCTCCCTTGCCGGCTTGTCACTTCTCATCAGAGCCAGCAAGGGAGCACACTGTCACTGTGCACTGAAAATAATATCACACAGTGAGCAGAGAGCAAGTAGCTTGTACTGAGCATACGTTGGAAAAGACAATCTACACATGATCAGTAGAGCAGGGACTATCCCAGCCACAACATCTACCCCCTGATGACGAATTGCTTGAAGCTCTCAGCATGCATTATGATTCTTAAATGAAGTGTCATTAAACTTTTAAAAAAATACTAATTTATTGTATTTATTCCAATAAAATCAATCAACAGACTGCTGTCTGATTGGACTTTTTGCTTTCTAAACTTTCTGGCTATATACAGTAGGTTGTCTCTTTGCAGATCTATAAAACTCCTCTGCATGCTTAACTCCTATAATATATCAGTTTCCCAATTTTCATTTCTCCTTCACTTTCTTAGTTGGGTAGGATTGGGTAGGATTGAGGGGGTTTTTCAGAGTTTTTTTTTTTTTTATTAAAATCTTTTCTTATTTATATATCATACTAGATGGTGGCCTGATGCATTAGAATTAGTATTCTAGAATATGTGTGTAGTTTATTTATGAAGATTTCAGAATAATGCAATGAATACACAGAATTCGGCCGGCCGGGCGCGACCAATTAGCGAAGCATGGTTCAAATCCCGCGCAAAATTCGCGGCCGGACTGTGTCTGTCGCAGATAGTTTGCGGCTATTAAGTAGTATTGTCCACAGTTGTCTCACGTTTGTCAGGAGATTACTTCTACTTTACGTGTCTTAGCTTCAGTCAGGTGTCTGTCATCTCCTCACTCTTGACTTTTATGCTGCAACCAGTGTTATTTCTAAACTTCATCCAAATTGCGAGGTGTTGTCCACATCTACCAACTTCTCACAACTGTTTTCCGTGATGTTCATATTAAGCTTTTACAATCAAAGTAATGCATCTTTTCAAATGTGTCTCCAACTTACCTATATTTTACTGCTATGCTATTGTTAACTATTTGCTTGCTATAAGTATCAGTTTGCATGCATTTCTGTTATTAATCATTGCCCTATTGCCATGCTGGAAGAAACCAGACTGCATTTACTCCTCTGTGATTCCAGTGATTAACTGCATCCTTGCTGGAAGATAACAGACAGTATTCCTGTGATTGACTGTATCTCTGCTGAAAGATACCAGTTTTCCATACTATACTGTATGCATGTGTATCTCACATCTTGCTCAGCTTCATCTGGCGCTACCTTCTCTGCTTGTTTGTTTGCTGTCCATCAAACTCTTCTATCATGGTTCTTGCTGATCTCCATCAAGACACGCTCCACTGCACCATCGTTTTTGGTCTGCTACTTAAGGTACCGTTACACTAAATGATTTACCAACGATCACGACCAGCGATACGACCTGGCCGTGATCTTTGGTAAGTTGTGTGGTCGCTAGGGAGCTGTCACACAGACAGCTCTCTCCAGCTACCAACGATCCGGGGAAAGACTTCGGCATCGTTGAAACTGTCTTCAACGATGCCGAAGTCCCCCTGCAGCACCCGGGTAACCAGGGTAAACATCGGGTTACCAAGTGCAGGGCCGCGCTTAGTAACCCGATATTTACCCTGGTTACCATTGTAAAAGTAAAAAAAAAAAACACTACATACTCACATTCTGATGTCTGTCACGTCCCCCGCCGGTGTCCACAGGGTTAAAACTGCTTTCGGCAGGAGCACTGCTAATGCACACGCTCCGGCCGAGAGCTTCCCTGCACTGACTGTCAGCGCCGGCAGTAACAGCAGTGATGTCACCGCTGTGCTCTGCTTTACGGCCAGCACTGACAGCTTAGTGGCCCTGCGCTTTTGTGAATTCTGCTCTTGGGTTCCCTCCAGTGGTTGTTGGTGGGAATGCAGTTGTCTCCTACTCGCAGTCCTGGCCAGGTGTATCGGATAATTACAATTCTGACTGGGATATTTAGGTGTGCAGGATCCTTTAGCCCCTGCCAGTTGGCAATGTTTCTCTGGAAGTGTTGGATCTCTGCCTGGCCTCTCCTTCTTATCTGTCAGTTCAGCAAAGATAAGTGTCTGTTTCTTTTCCTGTGGCACACATGCAGTGTGCTTATTTTCAGTACTGTTCGTTTGTTTTTCTTTTGTCCTGATTAGACTGTGTCTGTGTTTTCTCAGTCTGGTTGGTTTCACTGGAGTTGCAAATTTACGCTCCTACATCTTTTAGTAGATGTAGGAAGTTTTTTGTATATTCTGCTGTGGATTTTTTGAAGGGTTTTAATACTGACCGCACAGAACTCTGTCCTATCCTGTCCTATCTAGCTAGAGTGGCCTCCTGTGCTAAATCCTGTTTTTTCTGCCTGTGTATGTTTTTTCCTCTCCGACTCACCGCCAATATTTGTGGGGGGCTGTCTATCCTTTGGGGATTTTCTCTGAGGCAAGACAGTATTCCGATTTCCATCTTTAGGGGTAGTTAGTCCTCCGGCTGTGACGAGGTGTCTAGGTGTGTTAGGTACACTCCACGGCTACTTCTAGTTGCGATGTTAAGTTCAGGTTTGCGGTCAGTATAGTGGCCACTTTCTCCAGTGAAAGTTCTCATGCAGCTCCTAGGTCACCAGATCATAACACTGTGCTTAGTAACCCGATATTTACCCTGGTTACAAGTGAACACATCGCTGGATTGGCGTCACACACGCCGATCCAGCGATGACAGCGGCTGATCAGCGACCAAAAAAAGGTCCTGATCATTCCCCAGCGCCCAACGATCTCCCAGCAGGGGCCTGATCGTTGGTCGCTGTCACACATAACGAGATCGTTAGCGGGATCATTGCTATGTCACAAAAAGCGTGACATTGCAACGATGTCGTTATGTGTGAAGGTACCTTTCAAGAATCAACTTCAACAGGTGAGCCCAAAGCAATGCTTTTTACTATTTTACTTTCAGCAATTGTGTTATAAGGGGCGACACAAGCATTAATAAAATATTATACTCACTAGTGCTCATGCATGGCCTAAGAATACAAGTGCCCCTAGAAATGTAGGGTACTGTCAGTAATTAATTGGTAGTGGTGGCACACACGGTAATTAACTTTAGAATCCTACACTAGGATTCTATGCATATTTTATGACATTACTGGAATCGTTCTTTGTAAATCAGGCACTCTGTACACTGATGGTTGACATCATTATACAATGACCTTCTTCCTGCATCTTTATGTTTAGTTAGATTTGCAATAATCAGAGTTCAAGATCATTAACCAGTGTCACACTCCTCCGAGTAAAACATACTCTGAAGCCCTATAAAGATCGTGCGACCATATTATATCATTTAACGAAAGGTCCTCTCCATGGCACATGGAGGGTTCATATTATTTTATTTTATCATCACATAGAAAGGAAAATTGCAAGTGAAGTGTCTTTTCTTAAGGACTAATCATTTAGGCCTATTGCACTAAATATAGAGGACATTCATTAAATCATTAAACTGCCTGCAATAAACCTCACAAAGTCATTACACAGTTATTCCCAAGCTAGGAAGGTGGTGTTGCCTTAAGCACAGTTTAATCAAATTAGATAGTGTGTTATGTCTTGGGGTTTCTCCTATTGATATTCATTAAAATACATGATTTATCACTAATCTGGGGAAGATATACCCCCCTCTTTTCCAAATGAAGTTTTGAAATGTCAAGAGGGAGAAAAACAGAACATTTTATTGTTCTAATAATTCCACATCCATGGGACACATTTACATTTTATATACTGTGCAATTTGCCAGCAGATAATGGGTCTAATCCTTCTGCAAAATTTTTTATTTTTTTTTACCTTACTTAAAGTATTCACAAAAAGGAACCCGCAGGGATAGTTAAGTTCTCCAGTCTGAAAGGCGCAAGTTATTACAAGGATTAAGCTGCATCGACATTGTTTTTTTGGTATCTCACGACTGACAGCAATTAAATATCAACGCCTAGTTATTAGCCATGCAAGCATACCTGTACATGTAGATGAGGCACATTTATAACCTACAAAGTGGTTTAACGACACCTGCAATATTATGAGATCATCAGTGATGTCATCATTAAATCCCATCACAGCACATGGAATGTGTCTGGCTTTATATTTTTCATAGGGCTTATGCAAAGCTATGTGCGGCGCTTGTATTCAATGGGGTAAGTAAGTAGCATTGCTCCTCCAACAGCAACGCTCACAGGCATTAGAGGGAAGTACCCAAGTAAGACCGCATGGATGGGGGCGTACTACAAATTTTTTCTATTTGGACCATTACTGTCATTAACTATTTGAGCCATTATTAAAATTAAAGTTATTTGTAGCTGTCTTTATTTTTTTTTTCAATCACATTATAAATGAAGCTTGTACAGATAGGTCCTACATAAATAGCAATTTGCAAAATAATATTGTTGAAATCTTTCCAGTTTAGCATAATTTTCCAATGAACCTCTTTGTGCTATTTGTCATTTTTTTGGCTTGTGCTTTTTTTCCTCCTTCATATAGAACTTTTTAATTTTTTTGCTGACTTTTTGTTTTATTTGCAGTGAAATTGCACAAAAACAGTGAACAAGTACGGTGAAATTGTAAAAAAAAGTGCAATACCACAGTGTTTTTTATTACAATGTTCACTAAATGCTAAAACTGACCAGCCATTATGATTCTCCAGGTCATTATGAGTTCAGAGACACCAAACATGTCTATGCTTATCTAAGTGGTGAAAAAAATCGGATCAGTCGTCCTGGTCCCTTTGCCGAGAAACAGCCCCAAAGCATGATGTTGCCACCCACATACCTCACAGTATGTATGATGTGCTTTGGGTGCAACTCAGCATTCTGTCTCCTCCAAACACGACAAGTTTTGTTTCTACCAAATAGTTCTACTTTAGTTTCATCAGACCGTATGACATTCTCCCAGTGCTCTTCTGGATAATCTAAATGCTCTCTAGCAAACTTAAGACGGGCACGTACATGTACTGGCTTAAGCAGGGGGACACGTCTGGCACTGCAGGATCTGATTCCCTGGCGGCATAGTGTGTACTGATGGCAGCCTTTGTTACGGTGATCCCAGCTCTATGCAGACCATTCACTAGGTCCCCCCATGTGGTTCTGGGATTTTTGCACTACCAACGGGGTGAGATCTTGCGTAGGGAGATTATCAATGGTCTTGTATGTCTTCCATTTTCTTATTATTGCTCCCACAGTTGATTTCGTCACACCAAGTTGCTTGCCTATTACAGATTCAGTCTTCCCAGCCTGGTGCAGGGCTACAATTTTGTTTCTGGTGTCCTTCGACAGCTCTTTGTTCTTCACCATAGTGGTGTTTGGAGTATGACTGTTTGAGGTTGAGGACAGGTGTCTTTTATACTGATAACAAGTTCAAACAGGTGCCATTACTACAGGTAATAAGTGGAGGACAGAGGAGCCTCTTAAAGAAGAAGTTAGAGGTCTGTCAGCGCCAGAAATCTTGCATGTTTTTAGGTGACCAAATACTTATTTTCCACCATAATTTGCAAAATAAAACTTGCCAAATCAGACAAGGTGATTTTCTGGATTTGTTTTCTCATTTTGACTCTCATAGTTATGGTCTACCTATGATGTCAATTACAGGCCTCTCTCATCTTTTTAAGTAATGCTGTTGGAGAGATCAGCGTAAATAGGGTCTTATCCAATGCAAAGCGAATTGATATAATCAAATTCTACTCACCAGATGGAGCTTTTGATAAAGCATATAAAGTTATCCGCTGCAGCAGATCCACGGGTCAGCAAGTGACCATGCTGTAGATGAATGAACGGGTTAATGTAGATATAATCTGCGCTGCTGAATAATTATAGATCCAGACGTATATTACATAAAGAATGGTGGTTTATTCAACGCGTTTCAAAGTCTAAGCGACTTCTTCATGAGGAAATACCACACGAATACTTTCATCAGGAAATACCACACGAATATGGTGTTCGTGTGGTATTTGCTTATGAAGAAGTCGATTTGAAACGCGTTGAATAAACCACCATTCTTTATGTGATATACGTCTGGATCTACAATTATTCAGCAGCGCAGATTATATCCACATTAACCCATTCATTCATCTTTTTAAGTGGCAGAACTTGCACAATTGGTGTCTGACTAAATACTTTTTTCCCACTGTATATTGGTACACAATGACATTCTCCTAAAAGCAGACAAGAACTAGGGCCTTTGGATGCTAATGGATCCGATAATATGTTCCCTTAGGAGAAGTCATTCTAGCGGTGGTCAATATCTAATCCAATTGAAGGTCCCTGTATGAGGATGTGAGAGTAGATAACTGAAGACCCAGTTTTTATCCTACAGCTATGCTATAGGGGTTAGAGGACACTGTCGAAAAGGAGGTCAGAGAATGCACACAGTAACTCTACCTGCTTCATTAAAAGGACTCTGTCAGCACAGAATATAACAGACAAACCAAGTACAGGTGCTCATTGCATCATGGCGGGGTCAATCAATTAAGTGCACCTTCCCACCTGCTTGTTTTCCTTCTTTCTCTGCTCCTCTTCTTTGATTGACAGTTCCGGCTGCATAGAGCCAGAAAAAAGCAAAGATAGTTGGAAAACAAGCAGATGGGAAGGTACACTTAATTGACCCCACCATGGTGGACTGAGTGCCTCTTGTTGGTTTGAACAGTCATTCTGTGTCAATAGAGTTCCTGTAAACTCAGTGTCCCCTTCAGCGGTTCTGTTCAGATATGTTTGTTCAGTATAGCAAAAAAAGGGGGGTAATAAACCACTCAAACTGAAAAATGGGTGCCCAAAAAATTATTATATAAATAGCAAAAGGGAAACCTAAAATATAACGTTTAATAAATACTAATTAAACACTATACGACACAACATATAATGACAAACTCGTGCATTGACCACACAGGTCAATCGGACAAGGAACTGATAAACAGTCCAAAGAGGAAAGATCAGTAGTCAATTTGGAACCCTACACAGCCTACAGGGCTTATTATCACAATGTACACCCTGTCAAGTAAAGCAGAGGAACCAAAATTACAAATGTATGCTACTGTTAAAGAAAAATTGCTTAAGGTTCTCTATAAGGTGAAAAAAGACAGCACCGCTATCACTACCAGCAGTGCAAAACAGGTCTGCCCTCTTGCCTTTCTCTGTCGGGAACCTACTCTCGCTTCCTGAGCAAAATCCTTTATCCTCCTCTGGCTTACGATGCCCCCTCTCTGCAGGTCATGGGTCACCTTCGTCCTCAATTTCTTTTCCCCCTGCAACAACAGGCTCAGCCCTAGCAGTTTCGGACCCGGTGCCCTGGCAGCACCCACAGCCCGATCTTCTCCCTTACACCACTAAATCCTCCCCCAACACATATGGTAAATTTAAGTGGCCAACCCCTTTCAGTGTTTGGTCAAATTTAATAAAGTTTACCATAGATTTTCTGATCATATCAGGCTGACAACAGTTGTCCTGAGTTATTTTCGTTGCATCAGATCACCAACACTCGGATGTGCTTTTCAGAGGTTGATAGACATGAAGCCGAGTTATAGATGAGATCAGAGCTAATTAAAGTGTATGGGAATAGTTCCCTATTTATGAATAAATGCTGGAGTGTTTATTTGTGATGCGCAGACAATAAAACCCACTGCTCCCAGTAATCCGACCCCTCGTCTTCTCCATAATAAAAACCAAAGTTGTCAATCAGCTCTGACATTCATTGTCACTAAAATAACCATGCTAAATAAATGAGCCATCATTATCGCAGACTCGGCTTAGGCCTCCTCCAGCACAATCACAGCTGACATTCTGGACAGAAAACAGACGAGATTGTCTAAAAATGTATTCATATCGCTGTTTCTGTATTCTTTGCTGGGTGTAGGCTCGTTTGAGAATTTCACTCGGCATTGTGCTTTCAGATTGACTTCAATGATACTGCTATTTAGGGCCAATTCAAGATGGGAACAGCAGTGGAATTGGCACGAATGAATAGCATTAATCAGCTGAGAATCATAATTCACTTTGGTGGTAATTTTACAAGATTTATAAAATACAAGGCAATTATATAATAGGTTGAAGTAGCTTGTAATGCGCCACCGAAACAGAAGCCAAGACGTTTTATACAAGTGGTATTAAAACAATCATAAACCCATGTGCATGATCATTATTGGTCAAAGGCAACTTTCAAGGGCCAGAACTTATTTTAAAGCTCCAGTATAAAAATTTTATTTAATACATTTTTAATCCTATTTTATATATACAATTTTTAGTTTATTTTTTTAAATTTTATATTACTTGTAAAATATATTACTTGTAAAATATATCATGTGTAAGTCTACATTCAGACATCCACGTGACACGTCTGTTTGCTATCCATTTTTTTCTCAGAACGCACTCTAATCCATAGAGTTTCATTGATTCATTCGTATACAAATTCGTATTAAAAAGTAATCCAATGAGACTCAGGGGCAAGTCCTATTCTCATCCTTTTGGGAATCAGTTTCAGCCATTAAAGTCTATTGGGATCCGTTAAAAACTGATGAAAAAAACAGAAGGCATATTTTTGTCTTCAGTTTTCTATGCGTGTTGCATCCGTTAATTACCGTAGCTGATCCATTGCTAAGAGCCCATGGATAAAAAGAGTTAAGACAGTCTATATTCTGCAGTTTTAAAAACGGATGATAGAATAAATGGACGTAAATGAGATGACACGTGGAAAAAAATTAGGTTGTTTTTCACGTACTATTTTAAAATAGAAATGGATATGTGAATGTAGCCTAATTTCTTTATTGTAAAGGAATATCTGTGGTTGTTAAAGGGGAAAAGCCCCTTTAATAAATAACTCATTGATATGACTCTTATCCTGGTGTAAACTCAGTAATGGAGATTTTCCCTTTAATAGTTATCACAATTGTATTGTTTTGACTGTCTTATACTAATGCCATGACAGCTCTGGCACATCTAGCGGAAAATTGTATCAGTAGCCACCGGAGCTGCATGCGGACAACATATGATTCCTGAGCCTTGGGTTGGTGGACGCTTCTTTTAAAGTGGTTGTCCCATAATCATTATATATCCCCTAACTACAGAATAGATGATGAATGTTATATTATTGGGAGTCCAATTCGCACTGATCACAAGAAGTCCCTTGAGCGATAGTGAGCATGTGTGGCCACATTCACGGTTTATAGCCATGGTGGTGGCACATGCTCACTACTGCTCCTTTCACACTGGACTTTTATGATCCCAATTCTCATAATTTGGTTTAGAGCTCTTCAACTGGACCCAGACGATCATATATATATCACAGAGGCAGACATATTATTGGTGGAGACTGTGCAGCTCAATAGGGGCCCTAGAGGTAATGGGCCCACAACTAGCTCAAAAGCAGCTTCTCTCCTTCATAGAACTACCATTCTGTAAAGGAACCAATACTATTCTTGCGCAAGTGTGTTTTTTTGTCTGTGTCCGCCACTGATGTATTACAGTAAAAAAAAATTGGCACAGATTGTTGTCATATGTCAATTTCTAACAGAGACCCCTTTGTTGGTATTCTGGGTGCTACAGGAGAAGGTATATGTTACGTTTCACATGTGCTCATGCTATGTGTTTTATACATTGCACAGTTTATGAACACAGATCTTTGATATATATAATTTGTTTACTTGATTATAATGGACTTGGCTTAAAAATATTGAAACTCTCATCCACAGTATAATCAATAGGTAGTGCCCTATAACAATAATTAGTGTAACCCAAAAGTAAACTGGATTTAAAGGGGGTAATTCAGCTCACTCATCCTCATCAGGAGTTGAGCTGGACCTGGTCTAATGTATTCAATTCGAAAGTGGCAGTGACCAAAGCCGGATTGCCCCCAACTGACCTTCAAATGTGGAAGTGAACAGAGCCGGATTGCCCCCAACTCACCTCCAGATGCAGAAGTGAACAGAGCCAGATTGCCCCCAACTGACCTTCAAATGTGGAAGTGAACAGAGCCGGATTGCCCCCAACTGACCTCCAAATGCAGAAGTGAACAGAGCCAGATTGCCCCCAACTGACCTCCAAATGCAGAAGTGAACAGAGCCAGATTGCCCCCAACTCACCTCCAGATGCAGAAGTAGACAGAGCCAGATTGCCCCCAACTCACCTCCAGATGCAGAAGTGAACAGAGCCAGATTGCCCCCAACTTACCTCCAGATGCAGAAGTGAACAGAGCCAGATTGCCCCCAACTCACCTCCAGATGCAGAAGTGAACAGAGCCAGATTGCCCCCAACTCACCTCCAGATGCAGAAGTGAACAGAGCCAGATTGCCCCCAACTCACCTCCAGATGCAGAAGTGAACAGAGCCAGATTGCCCCCAACTTACCTCCAGATGCAGAAGTGAACAGAGCCAGATTGCCCCCAACTCACCTCCAGATGCAGAAGTGAACAGAGCCAGATTGCCCCCAACTCACCTCCAGATGCAGAAGTAGACAGAGCCATATTGCCCCCAACTCACCTCCAGATGCAGAAGTGAACAGAGCCAGATTGCCCCCAACTTACCTCGAGATGCAGAAGTGAACAGAGCCAGATTGCCCCCAACTCACCTCCAGATGCGGAAGTAGACAGAGCCAGATTGCCCCCAACTCACCTCCAGATGCGGAAGTAGACAGAGCCAGATTGCCCCCAACTCACCTCCAGATGCGGAAGTAGACAGAGCCAGATTGCCCCCAACTCACCTCCAGATGCGGAAGTAGACAGAGCCAGATTGCCCCCTACTCACCTCCAAATGCGGAAATGCGGAAGCCAACAGAGCTGAGTTGCACCCAACGCACCTCCAGATGTGAAAATGAACAGAGCTGGATTGCCTAATGCTCACCTCCAGATACAGAAGTGAACAGAGTCGGATTGCCCCGAACTCATCTCCAGATGTGGAAGTGAACAGAGCCAGGTTGCTCCCTGCTCACCTCCAAATGCGGAAATGAACATAGCCGGATTGACCCCTGCTTATCTCCAGATGCAGAAGTGAACAGACCCAGGTTGCCCCCAATTCACCTCCAAATGTGGAAGTGAACAGAGCTGGATTGACCCCTTTAAAGTACAAAGTTTTTCTTTGTGTAATAAAATGTTACTCAATCTGGTAATATGTTTTCTTCATCAATTCCTCCTTGCGTTGTTCAAGCTCTCTGCTTACTGATATTCAGTAGGAACCTTCATTGTATATTTTAGCGGATAAGAATCCGGCCTACAAGTGCTCGGCTCTGATATATGTAATGTTGCTAATATCAGATTGATTAACAGCTGAAGATGCTAGTCAATGACAGATTCATAGATTTTGAAACTTGCGATAAATTGATGCAGAAAGTAAATTAGACAATTGTATAATGTGAAGGTGGAATACCCCTTTAAGATGTGTTTTAAGGTGTGCAGTTATCAGTGCTGGTTTCTGTCCTTTTTTTTCTGTGGAGCAACATCGACCTGCCTGTGTCTTGCTGGCCGGGGAGCTGGACATATTAATTTGTTTCAGTAACCAATCTATCTCAAGGATCTGATTGACTCCACAGGAACGTAAGACAAGGCATCTGTATGCATGAGCCTTTCTAGCACGAGAAGGACAGAAGCTGTCTGTTCTGTCAGGATATCAGCAATATGTACATTGGTTTCCAGATTTCCCAGAATCTGTGTCTAATTAGGTTCTACGCTGAAATCTTATATATTTTTTTCAAAGTCATTTCCTAGATTCTCGTGATACTTTCTAACATTGTGATCGGAGGACTTGATTATTGTTCATACAATAGGCATCAATTTGGTTGAGCTTGCAATATTTTGATAATTACTATTTCACAGCTTTGGTCACTTTCAGTCATATTCTATGCGTGTCATTCTAGGACATTATTACCTAACGTGAGAAGCCCCTAATTCAACAATTGCTATGAGCCTAGATTAGCGTGTCCTGGCCCATTATGTGGACTTCCAATGCAGCCCTTGACCCTGCAAGGATGCATATCACACTAAGCCAGGTCTCTAATGAGGAATAACCATTGGCATAATGTGATATTGACAAAAATGGGATTGAACCTTAAAAGATAAAAATATCCAACCACTGGATTCTTTACTGTGCAGTCTGTGAGATTATGGATTCTTTACTGTATGAGCAGTGAGATTATGGATTCTTTACTGTATGAACAGTGAGATTATGGATTCTTTACTGTACGATCAGTAAGATTATGGATTCTTTACTGTATGAGCAGTGAGATTATGGATTCTTTACTGTATGAACAGTGAGATTATGGATTCTTTACTGTACGATCAGTAAGATTATGGATTCTTTACTGTATGAGCAGTGAGATTATGGATTCTTTACTGTATGAGCAGTGAGATTATGGATTCTTTACTGTATGAGCAGTGAGATTATGGATTCTTTACTGTATGAACAGCGAGATTATGGATTCTTTACTGTATGAGCAGTGAGATTATGGATTCTTTACTGTATGAGCAGTGATATTATGGATTCTTTACTATACGATCAGTAAGATTATGGATTCTTTACTGTACGATCAGTAAGATTATGGATTCTTTACTGTATGAGCAGTGAGATTATGGATTCTTTACTGTATGAGCAGTGAGATTATGGATTCTTTACTGTATGAGCAGTGAGATTATGGATTCTTTACTGTATGAGCAGTGATATTATGGATTCTTTACTTTACGATCAGTAAGATTATGGATTCTTTACTGTACGATCAGTAAGATTATGGATTCTTTACTGTATGAGCAGTGAGATTATGGATTCTTTACTGTATGAGCAGTGAGACTAAGCAAGCTTTACTATAACCAGTGAGACTATGGATTATTTCCTGTAAGAGCATTGAGCATGTCGTAATAGTCAATGCAATAAAAGCATTCAAGGAGATCCTACATCCCTTTCCTGAAAAAATATAATATAAGGTTAGGGGTACTAGATTATATGATGGAACGTGGATATAGGATTTTTTTCTCCAAATATGAGGCAATTAGCATCAGTCTCTTAGGGGTTTTGCCTTCCTCTGCATCAACATGATAGGTTAAACGACTCAATAGACTGATGTCTTCTTTCAACCTCAACATTTTGAAGCTATAAGATGTTTTTATTTTTGCCATTTTTTCAGGTGTAGATTAGGGCTATACAACCTCTTCTGGTTCAAGGGTCACAATGATATTAAGCCGCTTCCAAAGGCTGCAGTAAAGCTTAATGGTGTATTTTCCATCATTGGGAGTTTATGTCATTACTGTTTGATAGATGGAGGTTCTGTAGGTTCCAGAACTTCTATCAAGAGGAAAAAGACCTTCTCCTCTTCTTCCATACAGGAAGGAGTAGATGGTGTGATTATGGGCATTGTAGTAATAACCTAGCATATCCCAACTCCCAATGGTGAGGCCCACATGCACAAGCATAACTCTGACTCCTAGACACAGGAATGGGTCTATAACCAGTTAAATGCACTGTACTCAGCATTTATATGACTGGGACTCTTAACCAGTGATGTGTTTAAGGTGTGGCTCGTACTAATATAAATTGGTTTATCTTAATAACCCGGAGTAACAAAGGAAAACTTTTACATTTTGATATACGGTAAGTGTATGTTTTGGGATTATATATCTAAAGTTTATCAAACAAGAGATGCCCAACCTTTGTATATAATGTATATGTAAATTCTGTTCATGGGGACAGAACTCGGGGACCACAGCTACTGGTGGAGGGATGATTGTGATTACCAAGAATGCTCCTATGGTACTCTACATAGTGCTCCTCCAAAATGTTCTCATCAGTTGGATGTCTGTCAGCCGAAACGCTGCACTGCTTCATAGTACTCACTGGTTGAAGTGCTTTTAGACTAACTCCACAAAGCCACTGAGGCTTGAAAATGTCTAATTTATACAGTAGATAGATAATGGATAGAATGAAGAGGCATGGCCACCGCTGTGTGGTTATGTTTCTGAGTGAATAAAGACTCATCACTTCGTTCCACTGGAATTCTGTGGTCATCTCTATAATTATTGGCTTGGAAGCCTTTTGGTTCCAGATGCATCAAACTGACCTTCTATCTATATTCAGTTGTGCTGCTGTTCTCTTTACTTCTAGATAGATAGATAGAGAGAAATTTTGAAAAAAGAGGCAGCACTCCACTATTTTAAAAATACTAAAGAGACTTTGATAGCCCTGGTGGCGTGGCGACGTTTCGGCTACAATGAGCCTTTCTCAAGCATTGTAGCCAAAACGTTGCCACGTCACTAGCACTATTAATGTCTCTTTTGTATTTTTGAAATACTGGAGTGCTGCTTCTTTTTTCTATATCTATATCTTATTGCACAGAGGGGATTCCATGCCTGGGAGGCCCTGCACCTGAAGTGTTGTTATATGTGAGCTGTTCCGACTTTTTGGCCTAGATAGATAATAGATAGATATGAGATAGATATGAGATGATAGATATAGAAAAGTTTGGACACACCTTATTTAAAGATTTTTCTGTATTTTTATGACTATGAAAATTGTAAATTCACACTGAAGGCATCAAAACTATGAATTAACACATGTGAAATTATATACTTAACAAAAAAGTGTGAAACAACTGAAAATATGTCTTATATTCTAGGTTCTTCTAAGTATCCACCTTTTGCTTTGATGACTGCTTTGCACACTCTTGGCATTCTCTTGATGGGCTTCAAGAGGTAGTCACCGGAAATGGTTTTCACTTCACAGGTGTGCCGTGTCACGTTTAGTAAATGGGATTTCTTGCCTTATAAATGGGGTTGGGACCATTAGTTGTGTTGATGGATACACAGCTGATAGTCCTACTGAATAGACTGTTAGAATTTGTATTATGGCAAGAAAAAAGCAGCTAAGTAAAGAAAAATGAGTGGCCATAATTACTTTAAGAAATGAAGGTCAGTCAGTCCAAAAAATTGGGAAAACTTTGAATGAAAGTGTCCCCAAGTGCAGTTGCAAAAACCATCAAGCGCTACAAAGAAACTGGCTCACATGAGGACCGCCCGAGGAAAGGAAGACCAAGAGTCACCTCTGCTTCTGAGGATAAGTTTATCCGAGTCACCAGCCTCAGAAATCGCAGGTTAACAGCAGCTCAGATTAGAGACCAGGTCAATGCCACACAGAGTTCTAGCAGCAGACACATCTCTACAACAACTGTTAAGAGGAGACTTTGTGCAGCATGCCTTCATGGTAAAATAGCTGCTAGGAAACCACTGCTAAGGACAGGCAACAAGCAGAAGAGACTTGTTTGGGCTAAAGAACACAAGGAATGGACATTAGACCAGTGGAAATCTATGCTTTGGTGTGATGGGTCCAAATTTGAGATCTTTGGTTCTAACCACCGTGTCTTTGTGCGACGCAGAAAAGGTGAACGATGGACTCTACATGCCTGGTTCCCACCGTGAAGCATGGAGGAGGAGGTGTGATGGTGTGGGGGTGCTTTGCTGGTGACACTGTTGGGGATTTATTCAAAACTGAAGGCATACTGAACCAGCATGGCTACCACAGCATCTTGCAGCGGCATGCTATTCCATCCGGTTTGCGTTTAGTTGGACCATCATTTATTTTTCAACAGGACAATGACCCCAAACACACCTCCAGGCTGTGTAAGGGCTATTTGACCAAGAGGGAGAGTGATGGGGTGCTACGCTAGATGACCTGGCCTCCACAGTCACCAGACCTGAACTCAATTGAGATGGTTTGGGGTGAGCTGGACCGCAGAGTGAAGGCAAAAGGGCCAACAAGTGCTAAGCATCTCTGGGAACTCCTTCAAGATTGTTGGAAGACCATTCCCGATGACTACCTCTTGAAGCTCATCAAGAGAATGCCAAGAGTGTGCAAAGCAGTCATCAAAGCAAAAGGTGGCTAGTTTGAAGAACCTAGAATATAAGACATATTTTCAGTTGTTTCACACTTTTTTGTTAAGTATATAATACCACATGTGTTAATTCATAGTTTTTATAGTCATGAAAATACAGAAAAATCTTCAAATGAGAAGGTGTGTCCAAACTTTTGGTCTGTACTGTAGATCTATAGATGGATAGATAGATAAGAGATAGATGTGAGATAGATAATAGGTAGATAGATAGATAGATTGATAGATAGATAAGAGATCGTTGAGAACTGAGATTTTCTTAGAATATATTCTTTCTTAGAATATTTTGCAGTTTCAGTTACATCACCGACTGACTATGTATGTGACAGAAATCCTCTTGCATTCCTATGAGATGTACTCTTCCTGACAGAGGTTTAATATTTATTCAATTAATGTGTAATGAATTCAATTAAGGCCAACTGGTTTTCACAGCAAACTTAGGTGATGGAGTGCATCTTAATTAGAGAAATCCCAAAACACTACCAAGAAAAGCACTTCTTGCAGAGTTAGATAGAAAGCTCTGACCTGTCAAATCTGATACATCTTTCTATTCTACCCCTTTATGTCTATTCTGTTGCCTCATAGCTTTTTCTGCGCCATCCGTAACTCCTGTAATTCAAGACAGCACATAAACTCTATGCCGACTGCTCAATATGGGAATTTAATACATTACAATTATCTATTGTAATCCCTATCTATGTATTAGCTATCTACAGTATCTATTATCAATCTATTATTTATCTATCTATCAATCTATTATCAATCTATTATCTATCTATTATCTATCCACAGTATCTAACTATCTATTATCTATTTATCTATAATCTATCTATCTATCTATTATCTATCTATGTATCTATCTATCTATCATCTATCTATCTATCTATATATCATCTATCTATCTATCTATCTATCTATCTATCTGTCTATCTATATCTATCTGTCTATCTATCCATTATCTATTATCTATCAATCTACAGTGGGGAAAAAAATTATTTAGTCAGTGACTAATTTTGCGAGTTCTCCCACTTAAAAAGATGAGAGAGGCCTGTAATTGACATCATAGGTAGATCACAACTATGAGAGTCAAAATGAGAAAACAAATCCAGAAAATCTCCTTGTCTGATTTGGAAAGATTCATATTGGAAATTATGGTGGAAAGTAAGCATTTAGTCATTAACAAAGTTCATCTCAATATTTTGTTATATATCCTTTGTTGGCAATGACAGAGATCAAACGTTTTCTGTAAGTCTACACAAGGTTGGCACACACTGTTGGTGGTATGATGGCCCATTCATCCATGCAGATCTCCTCTAGAGCAGTGATGTTTTGGGCTTGTTGCTGGGCAACACAGACTTTCAACTCCCGCCAAAGGTTTTCTATGGGGTTGAGATCTGGAGACTGGCTAGGCCACTTCGGGACCTTCTTACAAAGCCACTCTTTGTTGTCCTGGAGGTGTGCTTGAGATCATTATTTTGCTGAAAGAACCATCCACATTTGATCTTCAATGCCCTTGCTGATGGAAGGTTTGCACTCAAAATCTCACGATACATGGCCCCATTCATTCTTTCATGTACATGGATCAGATGTCTTGGTCGCTTTGCAGAGAAATAACCCCAAAGCATGATGTTGCCACCACCATGCTTCACAGTAGGTATGGTGCTCTTTGGATGCAACTCAGCATTCTGTCACCGCCAAACACTACGAGTTTTCTTTCTACCAAACAGTTCTACTTTGGTTTCATCAGACCATATGACATTCTTCCAATACTCTTCTGGATAATCCAAATACTCTCTAGTAAACTTCAGACGGGCCCGGACATGTACTGCCTTAAGCAGGAGGACATGTCTGGCACTGCAGGATCTGAGTCCCTGGTGGTGTAGTGTGTTACTGATGGTAGCCTTTGTTCCAGTAGTCCCAGCTCTACGCACGTCATTCACTAGGTCCCCCCATGTGGTTCTGGGATTTTTGCACTACCCATGGGGTGAGATCTTGCGTAGAGCACCAGATCGAGGGAGATAATCAATGGTCTTGTATGTGTTCCATTTTCTTATTACTGCTCCCACAGTTGATTTTGTCACACCAAGCTGCTTGCCTATTGCAGATTCAGTCTTCCCGGCCTGGTGCAGCGCTACAATTTTGTTTCTGGTGTCCTTCAACAGCTCTTTGGTCTTCACCATAGTGGTATTTGGAGGTGCCATTACTACAGGTAATGAGTGGAGGACAGAGGAGCCTCTTAAAGAAGAAGTTACAGGTCTGTGAGAGCGAGAAATCTTGCATGTTTTTAGGTGATCAAATACTTATTTTCCACCATAATTTGCAAAATAAATCTTACCAAATCAGACAAGGTGATTTTCTGGATTTATTTTCTCAATTTTAACTCTCATAGTTGTAGTCTACCTATGATGTCAATTACAGGCCTCTCTCATCGTTTTAAATGGAAGAACTTGTACAATTGGTGGCTGACTAAATACTTTTCCCCCCACTGTATCTATCATCTATCTATCTACCAGTTAATTTGCACAAAATGTATCTAATATTGTGCGTCACTGAATTTGGCCAATGAAAAATAAATACGACACAAAAAAACAAATTTAAAAAATGCCAATGATGGATCAGGGCCAAAGTTTTCAAGTTGTCATTTCTCAAAAGATGCAATGATTATCATGTGGTTTTTCCAAACTTTTTTGAAATACATGTTCATTTTTCATAGATTCTTTCCTTCTAAAACAGTCCATGTGAAAACACATAAAAAATCCATACTTGAGCAAGAGGAAAATGACAGAAGTTGATGAAAATTTTAAATTTGAATTAAAAAAGGCCATAACATACACGGTTTATATTTTGTATAATACTTACTAAAATTGACCGATTTGTAATTTTTGCGTTTTTTTTGTGTGAAATGAATTCTTACGCTCCCATTAAATATTTGCGTAGATCGCACTGAACAGGGCACTTTACACTGTTTATATAATGAAACTGATATCAGCAGTTCTGAAGAGCAATGTAGTGTGCATTCTACCATGTGGCCACTAGAGGTCACTAATGCTTGCATAGAGAACGCTGAGCGGCTGGTTACTTCCTCATCCTCAGATAAAACTAAATGAATAATTTTCTATGTTGGCTCATTTACACTAATGCAGTAGCAAGGTCCATGCTTTTGTTTTCCTCCTTTTGATGCTTTGTGGGCCTACATAAAATATGCAAGGTTGTAGATTGTAATGGATGTTGACTATGTATATGATATCTTGTAGATCATTACCTTGACCAGAAAGGTACAATTCTGTACCAGTGGAGTTAGCATATAAGAGGGTCTTTTGCTTGTTAAAGTACTTATGATCAAGCGCTCCATCTATACCATGAAGACTGTGAGGTTGGGATGCAGCTGTAACGTTACGTGTAAAACAATGAGTGATCCAGGTACATAAAGTAAAAGAAAATCACGTAAAGATATAGCATAGCTAAATTCTTATTTACATGTCTGCTTTGTGCATCATGATGACATTTCAAAAGGAGGAAAAAAGGTCTGTGTTTTTCCAAAATCAGCGGCACTCTTGTCTTTCGGAGCTAAGACTACTTTTCAAATGGTTCAGCATCAGAAATCCCCGGTGACCAGCGGCTATTTCTTTCCAGGTATTTTATTTACCTCCGAGGGAAGGCCACTTTTGGGTTGAGTGCATGCGGGCGTATTTTCGATCCATGTGGAATCCATGTGGACCACAGACCACTCACAGACAGCAACCAATGTTAGTTTATGAGTTAGCGCTCTTCAGGTCTGTTAGTATCTAGTCTGGATTGTTTTATGGTCCCATCTAGTGCATCGAAATAGTAGTCATCTCCTGCACCCGTCTACTTGCAAACAGGCACTCAGAGCCATTCAGTCTGGTCCACAAACTTCAGCGCTTCTCAGAACGTAATCTTAGTTAGGTCATATTCCCATCTTCAGGTCTGCTTTACGTCTGACCATACTTCATTGTGTTGATGGTCAACTGTATGTGTTCTGTGCATCCACTTCTACCATCTGTCTGCTTGTCTCCTCGTATGAGAAAAATAAAAAATAAAATTTGATGGAGCGTTCCCATGTGTCTTTTAGCAAGTGGTTTGTGCAAAATGGATAGGACATAGATGACATGTGAAAAAAAGATTCCATTTTGCGACTGTGGTATCTATTGTGACATAAGATCTGTGCCATGGTGATCAAATAACACTGATGAGTTGGAAGTTTCAGATTTCAATTCACGCCCCTAAAGCCCCTATCGGCTACATATTTTGGGGATAACTTTTCCTCCATCTGTGATACTACTTTAGTAGCTAATAAAACAGAAGTCCGGAGTACACCCTACAAGGCTGTTCTGTATTAATTTCCCGGGCGCTCCTAAAACAAATCTTATTAATTTGGAGTTCAAAAGGTTTAGAGGAGAGTGGATTTCGCTCACATGGCATCCATTCGTCTTTTTCAGTTATGTTCTCCAAGTAGCAGAGTAGGATATACGAATAGCTGCAGGAGGGGACACAGACACAAGATTGCCCATGTGAAAAAACTACAAATGGGCCCTTCACAACGCACAATTCCACCTATTTTTGAGATAGAAATGGGCCCCCATTACCTATTGGGCCCCTGTGCAATGTCACAGGTTGCACCAATGTTACGTCTGCCCTTCAATAGCCCCCTAGAATAAAATGTATCTGTGCACTGTCCAGGGAAAGCCCATGGATGACAAGCTCACGTACAAATATATTCGGCCTTAGTTACTCTTTGACATGGCTATGATAGGACTAGGGGAGGATACTAATACAGGGGGTCCATGTAGGAGAACAGTATATGCAGTCTAATAGTTCATCGTAATGTACCCAATTATGTGTCTGTGACAAAACCTGTTTTGCAGAAGAAAGTTCCCTCCTTAACTTTTGGGCACAACTTGATGTTTTTATTTTTTCCTCAATCCTTTGCAAAAAAAACCCCATGGGCTTTCAACATTTTTTATGCATACATTTGAAAAGTATAATAAATCATTAAGATTTAAGGTGATCTATGTGTACAACCCATAATTCTGGTATGGAGATATCATCCGCATTCATTATGAACTGTAAAGGGATGATTGTTACAGTCAGAATAATCAGTATAAGTTCCTCCAGCCTCAAAAAAAATTACAGGCACATCAATTTTTGTTTGAATTGGCAGAAAAACACGCTTTATTTTTACGGACTGTTTGGGAATCTCTGGGTAGTTAGGCCCCAGTATAGCTGTACAGGTTGCACCAATAATGGTATGTGCACCCATTGTTTAGTATCCCCATCTATAACATCATCATAGGGCGTATGGAATGGGGTTGTCTTGATGGGGCGTAACTATCATCTAATGGGAAATCAGATAATAATACCGTAATTAGTAATTAATAATAATAATAATAATAATAGCATTAATATATGTGGCTACTTAATGTGCCAGGATATGTTTCAGATTACAAGAAATTTGGAATTAAATCACAATTTTATGAGCTAATCAGTGTTCTTCACACAGTGGTCTTGCTACAGACTACTTATGTGGGAAGCTGATATATCAATCAATACATTGCAGCTACAATGCAATCACATAGAACCAGCGAGACTTCTTTCTCATTGCTAACAAGCATTATGCAGTTAATAGTTCATGGGATCTGTCAAAATAAATGTAAAACCTGGAACTTTTAATTATGTGGTTTATTGCTCCCTGTATGCAGTACTGCATGCACTCAATTTCCCATTTATTGCTGACATTATGATTTGATCCGTGAGGGCAGATTCCACATTCCAGAATGTTAATAAGCATGTACAGTATGAGATGTACAAAGCAGAGTGTGACTGACAATGTTGGGGAAGATGAAGGGAGGCAGCCTTCACAGAACCAGGTAACGATGCTGAAACCTATCACGGCCATGTTGGGCACAATCCTCACTACTTTAGGAAGTTAGCAATAATAATAAGGAATCTGGAAAATAATGGTCTAATGGAATCTCGGATATTATTGGATAATATATACAAGTGCTTCTCACTAAATTAGAATATCATCAAAAGGTTAAATTTAGTTAATTTCAGTTCTTTAACCCCTTAAGCCCCGAGGGTGGTTTGCACGTTAATGACCGGGCCAATTTTTACAATTCTGACCACTGTCCCTTTATGAGGTTATAACTCTGGAACGCTTCAACGGATCTTGGCGATTCTGACATTGTTTTCTCGTGACATATTGTACTTCATTTTAGTAGTAACATTTATTCGATATAACTTGCGTTTATTTGTGAAAAAAACGGAAATTTGGCGAAAATTTTGAAAATTTCGCAATTTTCCAACTTTAAATTTTTATGCCCTTAAATCACAGAGATATGTCACGCAAAATACTTAATAAGTAACATTTCCCACATGTCTCCTTTACATCAGCACAATTTTGGAACCAAAATTTTTTTTTGTTAGGGAGTTATAAGGGTTCAAAGTTGACCAGCAATTTCTCATTTTTACAACACCATTTTTTTTTAGGGACCACATCTCATTTGATGTCATTTTGAGGGGTCTATATGATAGAAAATACCCAAGTGTGACACCATTCTAAAAACTGCACCCCTCAAGGTGCTCAAAACCACATTCAAGAAGTTTATTAACCCTTCAGGGGTTTCACAGGAATTTTTGGAATGTTTAAATAAAAATGAATATTTAACTTTTTTTCACACAAAATTTATTTCAGCTCCAATTTGTTTTATTTTACCAAGGGTAACAGGATAAAATGGACCCCAAACATTGTTGTACAATCTGTACTGAGTACGCTGATACCCCATATGTGGGGGTAAACCACTGTTTGGGCGCATGGCAGAGCTCGGAAGGGAAGGAGCGCCATTTGACTTTTAAATGCAAAATTGACAGGAATTGAGATGGGACACCATGTTGCGTTTGGAGAGCCACTGATGTGCCTAAACATTGAAACCCCCCACAAGTGACACCATTTTGGAAAGTAGACACCCTAAGGAACTTATCTAGATGTGTGGTGACCACTTTGACCCCCCAATTGCTTCACAGAAGTTTATAATGCAGAGCCGTAAAAATAAAAAATCATATTTTTTCACAAAAATGATCTTTTCGCCCCCAATTTTTTATTTTCCCAAGAGTAAGAGAAGAAATTGAACCTCAAAAATTGTTGGCCAATTTGTCCTGAATACGCTGATACCCCGTATATGGGTGTAAACCATTGTTTGGGCGTATGGCAGAGCTCGGAAGGGAAGGAGCGCCATTTTACTTTTCAATGCAAAATTGACTGGAATTGAGATGGGATGCCATGTTGCGTTTGGAGAGCCCCTGATGTGCCTAAACATTGAAATCCCCACAAGTGACACCATTTTGGAAAGTAGACCCCTTAAGGAACTTATCTAGAGGTGTGGTGAGCACTTTGACCCAACAAGTGCTTCACAGAAGTTTATAATGCAGAGCCGTAAAAATAAAAAATCATATTTTTTCACAAAAATAATCTTTTCGCCACCAATTTTTTATTTTCCCAAGGGTAAGAGAAGAAATTAGAACACAAAAGTTGTTGTGCAATTTGTCCTGAGTGCGACGATACCCCATATGTGGGGGTAAACCACTGTTTGGGCGCATGGCAGAGCTCGGAAGGAAAGGAGCGCCATTTGACTTTTCAATGCAAAATTGACTGGAATTGAGATGGGACGCCATGTTGCGTTTGGAGAGCCCCTGATGTGCCTAAACATTGGAACCCCTCACAAGTGACACCATTTTGAAAAGTAGACCCCTTAAGGAACTTATCTAGATGTGTGGTGAGCACTTTGACCCAACAAGTGCTTCACAGAAGTTTATAATGCAGAGCCGTAAAAATAAAAAATCTTATTTTTTCACAAAAATGATCTTTTCGCCCCCAATTTTTTATTTTCCCAAGGGTAAGAGAAGAAATTAGACCACAAAAGTTGTTGTGCAATTTGTCCTGAGTGCGACGATACCCCATATGTGGGGGTAAACCACTTTTTGGGTGCATAGCAGAGCTCGGAAGGGAAGGAGCGCCATTTGACTTTTCAATGCAAAATTGACTGGAATTAAGATGGGACGCCATGTTGGTTTGGAGAGCCCCTGATGTGCCTAAACATTAAAAACCCCCACAAGTGACACCATTTTGGAAACTAGACCCTCTAAGGAACTTATCTAGATGTGTTTTGAGAGCTTTGAACCCCCAAGTGTTTCACTACAGTTTATAACGCAGAGCCGTTAAAATAAATTTATTTTTTTTTCGCAAAAATTTTTTAGCCCCCAGTTTTGTATTTTCACAAGGGTAACATAATAAATTGGACCCCAAAAGTTGTTGTCCAATTTGTCCTGAGTACGCTGATACCCCATATGTGGGGGGGAACCACTGTTTGGGCGCATGGCAGAGCTCGGAAGGGAAGGAGCGCCATTTGGAATGCAGACTTAGATGGATTGGTCTGCAGGAGTCACGTTGCATTTGCAGAGCCCCTGATGTACCCAAACAGTACAAACCCCCCACAAGTGACCCCATATTAGAAACTAGACCTCCCATGGAACTTATCTAGATGTGTTGTGAGAACTTTGAACCCCTAAGTGTTTCACTACAGTTTATAACGCAGACCCGTGAAAATAAAAATTCTTTTTTTTTTCACAAAAATGATTTTTTAGCCCCCAGCTTTGTATTTTTACAAGGGTAACAGAATAAATTGGACCCCAAAAGTTGTTGTTCAATTTGTCCTGAGTACGCTGATACCCCATATGTGGGGGGGAACCACTGTTTGGGCTCATGGCAGAGCTCGGAAGGGAAGGAGCGCCATTTGGAATGCAGACTTAGATGGATTGGTCTGCAGGCGTCACGTTGCATTTGCAGAGCCCCTGATGTACCCAAACAATAGAAACCACCCACAAGTGACCCCATATTGGAAACTAGACCTCCCATGGAACTTATCTAGATGTGTTGTGAAAACTTTGAACCCCCAAGTGTTTCACTACAGTTTACAACGCAGAGCCGTGAAAATAAAAATCCTTTTTTTTCCCACAAAAATGATTTTTAGCCCCCCAAATTTTTATTTTCCCAAGGATAACAAGAGAACTTGGACCCAAAAAGTTGTTGTCCAATTTGTCTCGAGTACGCTGATACCCCATATGTTGGGGTAAACCCCTGTTTGGGCGCACGGGAGAGCTCGGAAGTGAAGGAGCACTGTTTTACTTTTTCAATGCAGAATTGGCTGGAATTGAGATCGGACGCCATGTCGCGTTTGGAGAGCCCCTGATGTGTCTAAACAGTGGAAACCCCCCAATTATAAATGAAACCCTAATCCAAACGCACCACTAACCCTAATCCCAACTGTAACCCTAACCACACACCTAACCCAGACACACCCCTAATTCTAATCCCAACCCTAATCCCAACCGTAAATGTAATCCAAACCCTAACCCTAGCCCCAACCCTAGCCCTAACCCTAACCCTAACCCTAACCGGAAAATGGAAATAAATACATTTTTTTTTAATTTTATTATTTTTCCCTAAGGCTAGGTTCACATTGCGTTAGGGAAATCCGTTTAGCACTAGCGGATTGCGCTAACACAATGTCTTTTTAGGTGTCGTGTTTAGTGGTCGCGTTAACGTCCCCGCTCTGGAAGATCGGGGATCGGACCTCGGGCGCGCCGCGGACGCTGCAAGCAGCGTCTGAGGCGCGCCACAAAAGAATGGCACCTTGCTAGCGCGAGCCGAAAATGGCACGCTCTAGCGATGCGCTACACCTGAAAATCACATTGCTGTCAATGGTTGTGCTAACGGACCCGTTGCACGGCGTTAATTGTGACATTTTCGCCGTGCAACGCTGTCCGTTAGCGTTAACCCATTAACGCAATGTGAACCTAGCCTAACTAAGGGGGTGATGAAGGGGGGTTTGATTTACTTTTATAGCGAGTTTTTTAGCGGATTTTTATGATTGGCAGCCGTCACACACTAAAAGACGCTTTTTATAGCAAAAAAGTTTTTGCGTCTCCACATTTTGAGACCTATAATTTTTCCATATTTTGGTCCACAGAGTCATGTGAGGTCTTGTTTTTTGCGGGACGAGTTGACGTTTTTATCGGTTACATTTTCGGACACGTGACAGTTTTTGATCGCTTTTTATTCCGATTTTTTTGTGAGGCAGAATGACCAAAAACCAGCTATTCATGAATTTCTTTTGGGGGAGGCGTTTATACCGTTCCGCATTTAGTAAAATTGATGAAGCAGTTTTATTCTTCGGGTCAGTACGATTACAGCGATACCTCATTTATATCATTTTTTTTATGTTTTGGCGCTTTTATACGATAAAAGCTATTTTATAGAAAAAATAATTATTTTGGCATCGCTTTATTCTGCGGACTATAACTTTTTTATTTTTTTGGTTATGATGCTATATGGCGGCTCGTTTTTTGCGGGACAAGATGACGTTTTCAGAGGTACCATGGTTATTTATATCCGTCTTTTTGATCGCGTATTATTCCACTTTTTGTTCAGCGTTATGATAATAAAGCGTTGTTTTTTGGCTCGTTTTTTTTTTTTTTTTTCTTATGGTGTTCACTGAAGGGGTTAACTAGTGGGCCAGTTTTATAGGTCGGGTCGTTACGGACGCGGCGATACTAAATATGTGTACTTTTATTGTTTTTTTGTTTTTTTTTTTTATGTAAAGAAATGTATTTATGGGAATAATATTTTTTTTTTTCTGCTTTATTTAGGAATTTTTTTTTTATTTTTTTTTTTACAAGTGTGGAAATTTTTTTTTTTACTTTTTCACTTTGTCCCAGGGGGGGACATCACAGATCACCGATCTGACAGTGTGCACAGCACTCTATCAGATCGGTGATCTGACATACAGCCGGGCAGGATTAGAGCTGCAGCTGCAGCCTGATCCTGACCCGGAAGTGCTCCCTGCAGGACCCGGATGCAGCCCGGCGGCCATTTTGGATCCGGGGACTGCAGGGAGAAGACGCTCGGTACACGGTGAGCACATCACCGTGTACCGATCGTCTCAGGGAAGCCCGCAGGGAGCCCCCTCCCTGCGCGATGCTTCCCTGCACCGCCGGCACACCGCGATCATCTTTGATCGCGGTGTGCCGGGGGTTAATGTGCCGGGAGCGGTCCGTGACCGCTCCTGGCACATAGTGCCGGATGTCAGCTGCGATAGGCAGCTGACACCCGGCCGCGATCGGCCGCGCTCCCCCCGTGAGCGCGGCCGATCGCATATGACGTACTATCCCGTCCATGGGAATTAAGTCCCAGGTCACCTGGACGGGATAGTACGTCATATGGGATTAAGGGGTTAATACAAAAAGTGAAACTCATATACAACCCCTGGCAAAAATTATGGAATCATCGGCCTTGGAGGATGTTCATTCAGTTGTTTAATTTTGTAGAAAAAAAGCAGATCACAGACATGGCACAAAACTAAAGTCATTACAAATGGCAACTTTCTGGCTTTAAGAAACACTAAAAAAAATCAAGAACAAAAAATGTGGTAGTCAGTAATGGTTACTTTTTTAACCAAGCATACGGGAAAAATGATGGAATCACTCAATTCTGAGGATAAAAATTATAGAATCATGAAAAAACAAACAAACAAAAAAACACTCCAACACATCACTAGTATTTTGTTGCACCACCTCTGGCTTTTATAACAGCTTGCAGTCTCTGAGGCATGGACTTAATGAGTGTCAAACATTACTCTTCAATCTGGCTCCAACTTTCTCTGGTTGCTGTTGCCAGATTTGCAGATTGGAGCCTTGTCATGGACCTGGTGGCTCTTCCCTTTTGTGCTTATTAATGTTGTAATTACCTTGTTAGGCTACATTCACACTAGCGTTTCCCGTTTTGCGTCGGGCGACGCAGCGGCGATGCATGCGTCATGCGCCCCTATATTTAACATGGGGGACGCATGCGTCTTTTTGTGCTGCGTTGTGCGACGCATGCGTCTTTTTTGCCACAAGCGTCGGACCAAGAAAACGCAACAAGTTGCATTTTTCTTGCGTCCAAATTTTGGCAAAAAACGACGCATGCGTCGCAAAACGCAGCGTTTTTGCGTGCGTTTTGGTGCGTTTTAGCGTGCGTTGTGCGTTGCGTTGCCGACGCAGCGGCGCACAACGCTAATGTGAACGTAGCCTTAATAATAAATTATAGACTCTTCTAAATATATGGGGTATATATATATGCACGTCAATGACCAGGCCAATTTTTACAATTCTGACCACTGTCCCTTTATGAGGTTATAACTCCGAAACGCTTCAACGGATCCTGGTGATTCTGACATTGTTTTCTCGTGACATATTGTACTTCATGATAGTGGTAAAATTTCTTTGATAGTACCTGCGTTTATTTGTGAAAAAAACGGAAATTTGGCGAAAATTTTGAAAATTTCGCAATTTTCAAACTTTGAATTTTTATGCAATTAAATCACAGAGATATGTCACACAAAATACTTAATAAGTAACATTTCCCACATGTCTCCTTTACATCAGCATAATTTTGGAACCAATTTTTTTTTTGTTAGGGAGTTATAAGGGTTAAAAGTTGACCAGCAATTTCTCATTTTTACAACACCATTTTTTTTTAGGGACCACGTCTCATTTGAAGTCATTTTGAGGGGTCTATATGATAGAAAATTCCCAAGTGTGACACCATTCTAAAAACTGCACCCCTCAAGGTGCTCAAAACCACATTCAAGAAGTTTATTAACCCTTCAGGTGTTTAATAGGAATTTTTGGAATGTTTAAATAAAAATGAACATTTAACTTTTTTACACAAAAAATTTACTTCAGCTCCAATTTGTTTTATTTTACCAAGGGTAACAGGAGAAATTGGACCCCAAAAGTTGTTGTCCAATTTGTCCTGAGTACGCTGATACCCCATATGTGGCAGTAAACCACTGTTTGGGCGCATGGGAGAGCTCGGAAGGGAAGGAGCGCTATTTGACTTTTCAATGCAAAATTGACAGGAATTGAGATGGGACGCCATGTTGCGTTTGGAGAGCCACTGATGTGCCTAAACATTGAAACCCCCCACAAGTGACACCATTTTGGAAAGTAGACCCCCTAAGGAACTTATCTGGATGTGTGGTGAGCACTTTGACCCACCAAGGGCTTCACAGAAGTTTATAATGCAGAGCCATAAAAATAAAACAAAATTTTTTTCCCACAAAAATTATTTTTTAGCCCCCAGTTTTGTATTTTCCCTAGGGTAACAGGAGAAATTGGACCCCAAAAGTTGTTGTCCAATTTGTCCTGAGTACGCTGATACCCCATATGTGGGGGGGAACCACCGTTTGGGCGCATGGGAGGGCTCGGAAGGGAAGGAGCGCCATTTGGAATGCAGACTTAGATGGAATGGTCTGCAGGCGTTACATTGCGTTTGCAGAGCCGCTAATGTACCTAAACAGTAGAAACCCCCCACAAGTGACACCATTTTGGAAAGTAGACCCCCTAAGGAACTCATCTTGATGTGTTGTGAAAGCTTTGAACCCCCAAGTATTTCACTACAGTTTATAACGCAGAGCCATGCAAATAAAAAATATTTTTTTTCCACAAAAATTATATTTTAGCCCCCAGTTTTGTATTTTTCCAAGGTTAGCAGGAGAATGTTGTTGTCCAATTTGTCCTGAGTACGCTGATACCCGATATGTGGGGGGGAACCACCGTTTGGGCGCATGGGAGGGCTCGGAGGGGAAGGAGCATCATTTGGAATGCAGACTTAGATGGATTGGTCTGCAGGCGTCACATTGCGTTTGCAGAGCCCCTAATGTACCTAAACAGTAGAAACCCCCCACAAGTGACCCCATATTGGAAACTAGACCCCTCAATGAACTTATCTAGATGTGTTGTGAGAACTTTGAACCCCCAAGTGTTTCACTACAGTTTATAACGCAGAGCCGTGAAAATAAAAAATCTTGTTTTCCCTAATCTAAACACACCCCTAACCCTAATTCCAACGGTAACCCTAACCACACCTCTAACCCTGACACACCCCTAACCCTAATCCCAACCCTATTCCCAACTGTAAATGTAATCTAAACCCTAACCCTAACTGTAGCCCCAACCGTAACCCTAACCCTAGCCCTAACCCTAGCCCTAACCCTAGCCCTAACCCTAACCCTAGCCCTAACCCTAGCCCTAACCCTAGCCCTAACCCTAGCCCTAACCCTAGCCCTAACCCTAACCCTAGCCCTAACCCTAGCCCTAACCCTAACCCTAGCCCTAGCCCTAACCCTAGCCCTAACCCTAGCCCTAACCCTAGCCCTTGCCCTAACCCTAGCCCTAGCCCTAACCCTAGCCCTAACCCTAGCCCTAATGAAAAAATGGAAATAAATACATTTTTTTTTATTTTTCCCTAACTAAGGGGGTGATGAAGGGGGGTTTGATTTACTTTCATAGCGAGTTTTTTAGCGGATTTTTATGATTGGCAGCCGTCACACACTGAAAGACCCTTTTTATTGCAAAAAATATTTTTTGCAATACCACATTTTGAGAGCTATAATTTTTCCATATTTTGGTCCACAGAGTCATGTGAGGTCTTGTTTTTTGCGGGACGAGTTGATGTTTTTATTGAAAACATTTTTGGGCACGTGACATTTTTTGATCGCTTTTTATTCCGATTTTTGTGAGGAAGAATGACCAAAAGTCAGCTATTCATGAATTTCTATTGGGGGAGGCGTTTATACCGTTCCGCGTTTTATTTTTTTTACACATTTGGAAAATTTTTTTTTTACTTTTTTACTTTGTCCCAGGGGGGACATCACAGATCAGTGATCTGACAGTTTGCACAGCACTCTGTCAGATCACTGATCTGATATGCAGCGCTGCAGGCTTCACAGTGCCTGCTCTGAGCAGGCTCTGTGAAGCCACCTCCCTCCCTGCAGGACCCGGATCCGCGGCCATCTTGGATCCGGAGCTGGACTGAGCAGGGAGGGAGGTGAGACCCTCGCAGCAACGCGATCACATCGCGTTGCTCCGGGGGTCTCAGGGAAGCCCGCAGGGAGCCCCCTCCCTGCGCGGTGCTTCCCTGCACCGCCGGCACATCGCGATCATCTTTGATCGCGGTGTGCCAGGGGTTAATGTGCCAGGGGCGGTCCGTGACCGCTCCTGGCACATAGTGCCGGATGTCAGCTGCGATAAGCAGCTGACACCCGGCCGTGATCGGCCGCGCTCCCCCCGTGAGCGCGGCCGATCGGCTATGACGTACTATCCCGTCCAGGGTCAGATAAGCCCAGGGCACCTCGACGGGATAGTACGTCTAAGGTCACAGAGGGGTTAAATATATATATATATATATAATATATGAGTTTCACTTTTTATATTGAAGAACTGAAATAAATTAACTTTTTGATGATATTCTAATTTAGTGAGAAGAACCTGTATATTGTGAGCAAATACTTTATAGAACAGATAATTAATAGATCATCAAGTCATGTCTTTACAGTTGATCAAGCACCTTTTAAAGGGATTGTCTCCTTACATAAACCAAAAAATATACTTTGATTTTAAAATATGTCTACTAGACTGTGTTGTGTGTATTTCCTAGCCTTTGATCTACCTAACTTGAGTTTTTGTTGTGTAATTGCTGCCGTGTGGTGTTCCTCCTTCACTTCCCCTTTGATTAACCTCACTACATGTTTTAATATATTTCAATAACATGTTCATTTTTTTTATTTATGTGGTGGTTTATATGGAGCACCCGCCAGGGCCTAGGGATACTCGGTACCGGGTCCGGTGGTTATTGAAGGGGAGGTCACGGTGGCGGCAACCCAGTCCGTGGCCCTGGGTGTCCAAATAAAAGGGACGGTCTTTAAAGAGGTTTGAATAAAGTTTGTAAAATGAGAAATGTTCGTGACGCCACCTTTGGTACTCGGTCAGGGGTGACCAATGCTGCTAAAAGGGGTCCTCTGGGGGTGATGGTACTGCAGCAAAGATGGAATGGCTTCCTACAGGTGAAGCTGCATCCCCAGGGCTCCTGCTGTATTTGACAAGGATGGTGTGGTGCCAGAAATAATCAGAGGACACAGGGTTGCAGTCTCTTTACCTGGTTTACTGATGGTTTACGGCCACAGTCCAGGGTACCGGCAACAAGTGAGGGCAAGGTCCGGTCGGCCTGGAAGCAATGATGAATCCCTCTCTCAGGTGAGGTTCACAAGCCTTCCTTCTCACACTTTGGGGTGAGGTCCTTGCTGCCTGTGACTCCTAACAAGGTCCTCTTTGTTCCTGTCCTAAGACAGTACCCGTATGGTAGGCAACGCGAGTCTTTTTACAGGGTCTCTTTCATGACTCGGGCTCTATGTGTGTTGTGAATTCAGCTTTTGGGCTCCCTCCAGTGGTTGTAGAGGGTAATGCAGTTGTGCCTGGACTGCAGGAGTGAACAGGTGTATCTACTAATTGCAAAACTGACTGGGGTATATAGCTTTGCTGGATCCTTTAGTCAGTGCCAGTTGTACATTGTTCTTGAAGGATTCACTTCCCTGCTGGTCTCTCCAATTTGCTGTGTTTTTCTACAAAGATAAGTCCTGGCTTTGTTTTTGCTGTCCACCTGCGGTGGACCTTATAGTTCTGTGCATTTTCATGTTTTTGTCTTGTCCAGCTTGGTCTGTGAAGGATTTTTTGCAGCCTAGCTATTTCTCTGGAGATGCAGATATACCCCCATGTCTTTAGTCAGATGTGGTGATCCGTATTTTCTGCGGTGGATATTTTCTAGTGTTTTTATACTGACCGCATAGTACTCTGTTCTATTCTTTCTTTTTAGCTAGTATGGCCTCCTATGCTAAAATCTGATTTCATATCTGCGTATGTTATTTCCCTCTCCTCTCACAGTCAATATTTGTGGGGGGCTATCTATCCTTTGGGGATTTTCTCTGAGGCAAGATAGGTTTCCTGTTTCTGTCTTTAGGGGTAGTTAGATCTTAGGCTGTGCCGAGGGGTCTAGGGAGTGTTAGGTACCCCCCACGGCTACTTCTAGTTGCACTGCTAGGTTCAGGGTTTGCGGTCAGTACAGGGACCACCTTCTCCAGAGTACGTCTCATGCTGCTCCAAGGCCACCAGATCATAACAATGTGTTGCTATACCTTTGGGTGTAGATGTGGGCAGGCAACCTGCAGTCTTCTGCCCTCCGGTTCTGCTGTGGGGCATAAAGTACTACACAGCCTCAGGCTCCCGGTGTCCGGTGCCTGCTTCAGTTTGGAGGGAGCCCAGTCACAGCTCCCCTTCAGCTCCTTTGTTCTCCTGTGCGTCTCCCCTCTGGCACGTGCTACCAATTTAAACAGTCTGCTTCTCTTCTCTGTTCCGGAGCTGCAGCACCACATGTGGCTGCACAGCCCCTCTGCTCTCACTCCTCTTTCCTCCACTGCCTTCTCCTCTGGTCTCCCTGGACCAACTCCCTAACTCCTCCTCCAAGCCAGAATATATATCTGGGGAAACTCCCCTGAACCCGGTTTCAGAGCTCCCCCTTCTGGCTGGAATCGGAACATGTTGCATGTGTGTGTACCACCTGTTAAAGGGATCCTCCTTGCTCCCAGGCATGGCATCACCCTCCCCGACACGAATGCAACACCACTGTAACAGCTGGATTCCTGGGGTGTTACACTCCTCCCCCCTGTTAAATCCAGTACTCTCGGACTGGGAAAAGAAAAACAACAATAACATGTTAGAAATATTGCAAAATATTTTTGAAGTGCACTTAAACAGGTTAAACAGGTGTAAAACTTTTGCTTCCCTTTATGGGAAGTACTTTGCTTTAAACATTACATAACATAAATCAGCAAAACATGCTAATGAAACACCCGCCAGGGCCATGGGGTATTCGGTACAGGGCCAGAACTTAAAGGGATGAGTCACGGCGGCGACCCAGTCCGTGGCATTGGGCATCCATGTTAAAGGAAAGGTCTTTAAAGGGGTTTTTGAAATAAAGAAAGTTTGTGATGCCACCTGTGGTATTCGGTCATTGTGGACCAACCCTGCTTAAAGGGGTCCTCTGGGGTGATGTTATGACATCTAGATGGTATAATTTCCCACAGGTGAAGTAGGTTCCCAGGGCTCCCAGTGAATAGATGGAGGATGGTGAGTGGTGCAGTAAAGAACGAAGGACACAGTTGTGCAGTCTCTTTACCTGGTTTACTGATGGTAGCAGGCAGCCACAGTCCAGGGTACTAGATCACAGGTACAGGCAGGGTCCGCCCGGCTTGGAAGTGAGTTCAGAGTCCAGCTTTACCAAGTGGAGTTAAAAGCCTTCCTCTTAGCGCGGTGGTACTATAGTCCCTTACTGCCTATTGCTTCTCAGCAAGGTCCTCTCAGTTATCTTTGCCCTTTATTGAAGTGGGACACAAACCCCAATGTGGAGCTTACTCTTTGCCACATGGTTTTTTTTGCCTTCCTCTGGATCAACATGTTAGGGCATGTTAGGTTAGGCTATGGGTTGAACTAGATGGACTTATAGTCTTCCTTCAACCTTAATAATAATAACTATGTAAACACGTATGACAGGTGACTCGAGCCTTTTTACAGGGTCTCTATCATGACCCGGGTTCTATGTGTCACTGTGTCTAATGGGCATTAGGGTGGACAGGTTACGTGTAATCTAGCTGTCCTACCGGTTTCGACTGTGCCTCCTAGAGTCCGACACAACCTCGGTCTTCCGGTTACCGGTATATGCGCTCTATCAGGGAGATATCCCAGTCGCAGCTATTCTCCCTTGTTGTCACTTTCCTGTGCTTCGCTCTCCAGCACGTTAGCGAAAGGCTGTTCATCCTTCTGTATCTCACTATCTAGGAGCTACAGCACCTCAGGCTGTACAGCCCCCCACCCGTCCTACTGCCTCTGACTGCTCCAGTCTGCTGTCTGGCACCAACTGTGTAACTCTTCCTAACTGCCTAGCAACTGCCTAGCAACTAACTCCTCCTCCTGACCAGAGAGAGCAGCTCCCCTGAAGTCGGGTGTAGAGTTCTCTCTTCTGGCCTGGAGTCAGGACGGTGTTGTATGTGCTAATTACCTGTTAAAAGGAATCTTCCATCGCTTCCAAGCGTGACATCACTCTCCCCGTGAGGAAAGCAATGCCACTGTGACAACCAGGAACCTGGGGAGTCACACTAACTACATATTAGAAGTGCAAACATTATAATATCAGGGTGTCTTTGTGTACCAATAACAGCGATGATGCGTGGACCCGTTCTAAACCCCCAACGTAGGCTTTGGGCGGGCTGCAAGGCATAGCATCCAGACCTTTTCTTCGGCCACGCCAAACGGTTTTGCTTCGGGTCTGTAAACAAACAGGGTTCCACTCACACTGCCGCGCGTGGTAAAACCAATAAGGGGCACCTTAAGAGGTGCTAACTATTTACAACGGATAGTTTTCAGGTATTCACCGTTCATTACTCTACTGTCCTTTAAATTTTAATAAACATTAATGAACATAATCAAATATTTTTAAACCAGGTGACTCTGTTCTTTTCTATATGTCACAACAGGTGACTGTACTGGGAACAGTCCAGCAACAGGGGTCTGTGTAGCCTGGGTGTTGTGAATTCCGTTCTGGAGCTCCCTCCTGTGGTTGCTAATGGTATTTTTGTGAGTTCTGCCCTTGGGCTCCCTCTGGTGGTTTCGAGTGGAACTGCTGCTCCTTTAGGTAGCTGTAGCAGCTGCCTTCACTAATCGCCTTGCCTGGGTTTGTTATTTAAACCTGCTCTGGGCTTTAGTCCATGCCTGCTGTCAATGTTCTTGGTTGGATTTGGTTCTCTCCTTGGAATTTTCATATGGCCAGTCCTTGTCTGCAAAAGATAAGTTTTTGCTAGTTTTTGTTTGTCCATTTGTTTTGGACTCTATTGCTTTGTAAATATGTTTCTTTTTGTCCTGCTTGTTACTATGTCTTATTCAGGCTAGCTGGAAGCTCTGGGAAAGCAGATTTGCCCCTCCACACCGTGAGTCGGTGTGGAGTTCATTTTTGTAAACTCTGCGTGGATTTTGTAGTTTTTTATACTGACCGCACAGTATCCTTTTCTCTCTGTCTATCTAGTTTAGTATTGGCCTCCTTTGCTGAATTCTGACTTCATTTCTGTGTACGTCATTTCCCTCTCCATTCACAGTCAATATTTGTGGGGGGCTATCTTTCCTTTTGGGGGTTTTCTCTGAGGCAAGATAGCTTTCTATTTCCTTCTTTAGGGGTAGTTATTTCTTAGGCTGTGAAGAGGTGTCTAGGGAGAGTCAGGAACATCCCACGTCTATTTCTAGTGTTGTTGTTAGGATTAGGGACTGCGGTCAGTAGAGATACCACCTTCTCAGAGCTCGCTCCATGTTGCGTTTTAGCCACCAGGTCATATCAGTGTGGCCTCTTAACCACCAGGTCATAACACCTGGGTATGTAATTTACTCTCTGCAGCTACATCTGCATGGGCAGGCTCTCCTGGGCATCTTTACATTTAGGGCATAATATTCTATTTCACCATTGTGCCAGGTGAATGTTGCTTTGTCTCCAGGGTAAAGGTCACAGTATGGTGTCCCTTTAAGAGATGCGATTCGACATTTCTGCGGTTGACAAAGAGTTCTGAAGGCTCTCCATGCTCTCTAATGAACCTCCATCTTCTATCCAGGTTAAATGAAACCACAGTTCCTTGTCTTCAAGGTCCTCTCTGTTCCTGTCCTAAGACAGTACCCGTATGGTAGGCAATGCAAGCCTTTTTACAGGGTCTCTATCATGACTCAGGCTTTATGTGTTGCTGTACCTCTGGGTGTAGATGTGGGCATGCAACCTGCAGTCTTCTGCTCTCCGGTTCTGCTGTTGGACAGAAATACTACACAGCCTCGGGCTCCCAGTGCCCAGTTCCTGCGCTTCACCTTGGAGGGAGCCCAGTCACAGCTCCCCTCCAGCTCCTTTGTTCTTCTGTGTTTCTCCCCTCTGACACGTGCTACCAATGCAACCAGTCTGCTTCTCTTCTTTGTCCTGGAGCTGCAGCACCACATGTGGCTGTACGGCCCCCACTCTGCTCTCACTCCTCTCCTCCACTGTCTGCTAAAAAACTTCCTTCTCCTCTGGTCTCCCTGGACAAACTCCCTAACTCCTCCTCCAAGCCAGACTATATATCTGGGGAAGCTCCCCTGAAAACCGGGTTCAGAGCTCCCCCTTCTGACCTGAAATCAGAACATGTTGCATGTATGTGTACCACCTCTCCCAGGCATGGCATTATCCTCCCCGAAAGGAAGGCAACACCACTGTAACAGCCGGATTCCAGGGGTGTTACATATACACTGATGAGCAGCAGAGTAGCAATGTTTTGAACTTTTGACTTTCAGGCTCCATATCTCACCATCCACAACTTCTTCAAACGTGAGACTACATCATTTTATAGGCAGTCATCTTGTCTATCTCTTACATAATTTTGACTTGCAACTATTAGCATATGATTAGTTATGCAGATTCTTGCCATGTCACTGCATTGTTACTGTTTTGCTCCTAAAATTGTAATTTTTATTATTTTGTTTGGTATTTTGTAAATCAACCTTTGGCTTTCAACACTGCCTGTATCCTTCTGGGCATGTTCTTGATCAGCTTCACCCATGTCTTGACCAAAATCTGATCTCAGGCTTCTTCTACATGTTCCCAAAGTTGGTGCACACTAGTTGACTCACTTGGGTATGTATACGGGTTTTCTTCAATTCTACCCATAAGTGTTCGATTGTGTTGAGGTCTGGGGACTGTGGGGGCCTGTCTAGCACCTCTACTTCATTGTCATTTAATCATTTATTTGCCATCTTGAAGTATGATTCAGATCGTTGTACTGCTGGAACACTATGTCATCCTTTCCATACCCAGTGTACGAAATAATTAATCTTGTGGGATACTCACAAATGGCTCAGCATTGAGACCCTCAATACTGCTCAAGTATCCCACAGCATTGACTGTGAAACAGCCCCATATTATTAGGCTTCCACCATGGAACTTAACAGTTCCTTCATTTTCTCAATCCGTTAATCCCTTTTTCACTTGTTTCTTCAAGACCCATTTTCACCCATCAGAGCCTAGCCGATCGACTTTCATCTCATTGCTCCAAACTACCCATTTCCAAACTGTCCACTTTTTTGCAAACTCGAGCCAACATTTCTTATGACAATATTGAAGTTGAGGCTTCTTCACCTTTTTTCGAGCCACCATTCCAAACTTGTGTAACGTGCGTCACACGGTGCTTGCATGGATGTCTGTGATCTCACTATTACAAAGCCCTACACTGCCGTGTTTTTTGCTCAAGAACTGATAGACCTTATGGTGAGCTGACATGTTGACTCCAATATTTTACCTGGACGTCCACGTCTAAGCTTTTGAATGGATGGACAGACTTCATTTCATATTCTTCCAACTGTCATGGCATTTACATTATGCATTTTGTCAATTTTCTTGGCCGAGAGACTGCTATCGATGATCTGGATGATGTGGTTTCTCTTTTCTTGGGAAATCTTCTTCATGGCTGCACTTTGATTCGAACTTGGGAATCAACCTAATAACAGACTGAGCTATTAGGGAATGTGAGAACAGGTTGTATTTTGTAGTATACTGGAAGAAAAAGATTTTTCCACCACATGGTGCAACAGTAACAATGCAGTGACATTACAAAAATCTGCATAACTAATCATGTTCAATAGCTGAAAGTCAAATTTATGTGTGAGATAGCCAAGATGATTGTCTATAAAATGATGGTCATCTCACATTCGAAGCAGAAGTGGATGGTGAGATATGGAGCCTGAAAGTCAAGATTTCAAAACATTGTTACCCTTTTGCCCATCAGTGTAATTAGTTTGTTGGTAGTTCTTGTATGTCTGGTTGTATAATACTCCACTCTATTTCTTGCTTCTGTTACTGATGGGAGGAACTGTAATACTCAGCTATGTTCATAATCTTACCTAGCCTGTAGAAACATGGCATGATATGATAATATTGAATTTGTGATAGTAAGGAAAGAGTCAGACGGCCACATAACTCTAGAGGAGGATCACAATGCAATGCTCAGACTGGCCTTTGGCTCTCCCGGTCCGAGCATGACAGCTGTATAGAAATACAGTTATTCTCAAAAGTTTACATACCCTGGCAGAACTTTCTTGGCCTTTATTCAGAGAATATGAATGATAACACCAAAAGTTTTTCTCCACTCATGGTCCAGTTTCAGAAACTTAGATTTAGGTCAGAGCTTTTATTGCACTCCAAAGGTTATAGTTGGTGCTTAGAGGAAACTGTAAAGACTCAATATTATTTGGTAACCTCAAGCAATCAAGTATCACAGTCCATATGATGAAGCAAAATAAAGTTTATTGTGGAAATTGACAGCCGAAAAATGAATGCAACAGAAGAAAGTGTCCCAACGTTTCAGCCTTTATGGCCTTTTTTTTTCAAGGGGTTTTCTGCATAATGAAAACATAATGAGAAATTACACAAGAAGATTAATGCCAAAACTTAATAAATGCCAAAAATTAATACCTGCATTTGGTTTTAGACATGTTTTACAAAGTTATATAATGTAATTTACAATATCATAGTCAATAATTCTACAACCAGTACAGAAAAAGAGGGAAAGGGTGTGAATTCACCTGCAAAAGAAACAAAAACCAAGGGATGAACACAGACCAATAGAATTGAAGCCAATTATGTGTTCAACGAGAAGTTTTATCCCTAGCAACAGCTAAGAGACAGGAATATATAAATTATATTGAAACAATGTAAATTAAGTATAGGGCAGGGGTGTCAAACTGCATTCCTCAAGGGCTGCAAACAGGTCATGTTTTCAGGATTTCCTTGTACTGCACAGGTGATAATTTAATCACCTACACAAATAATGAGTTGGTGATTAAATTATCACCTGTGCAGTACAAGGAAATCCTGAAAACATGACCTGTTTGCAGCCCTCGAGGAATGCAGTTTGACACCCCTGGTATAGGGTGCCATCATTATATACATGAATAACCATAGCCTAATCGTGGGAGAGAGGTCCAGGGATTCTTTTGGGGGGGATGGCAGATAGTATAAGAATAAACAATAATAATTCTACCATATGCCTGCATCCCATAGATGAAATATGGAAAAGATGTAAAAAGGAAAAAGGGGGAATGTATATCAGTAATACAATAACAAATCAAGTAATGTCAGTTTCAGAAGTCCAGGCATTAGAATAAAGGAACAGAAGATCAGAGGTATATTGGTATGATGAGAGAAGGCACTTGTCAAATGACAGTATGGCAGAAGGCAAGGAATTGCGCAATACAACAAATGATTATATGTTATCTGTAGTTAGGGCTGTCGGAGTGTGCGGCGTGCACCACTGTATGCCGTCGGAGGTCTTTTTATAGTGCTCTGAGATCTCCATTTCCGGGTGTGTCACGTGATCCCGGTTAGTCACATGGGTCTGAAAGCCGAGTGGTGCTTTAAAAAACCGAAAGAGAATAACAGAAGAGCACGTGCACCAACGTGGTCTGTGATTAACTAGTAGGAAATTACAACCACCATATTGCGCATGCGTGAGAGCCGTAATAGAGACTGGAAACTAACAGCAAGAGATAGAAAACACATAAAAAGAGGGAGATAAACCTTGCAAAACACTCATTCATCAGGTAAAATGACTTTTTGTGCAGAACAAAAGATCATCGTCCTCTGTAAATAGTACTCGCACTGCTGAGATCAATAATCATGGTTTACCGATAAGTGGTCGTGTAGTGCCACTGATCACCTGTGTAAACCTTTGAATGGTGCAGATAAAGAATAAATATTTGCACTGGACTCAGGATCAGTGGAAATGTATTCCACGGAGTGACAAATTGTGCTTGTCTATCTGGCAGTCTGATGGATAGATTTTGGTTTGGTGAATGCCAGGAGCAGATTACCTGCCTGACTGCACTTTGCCAACTGTAATGTTTGGTAGAGGAGGAATAATGCTATGGGCTTGTTTTTTCAGAGACTGAACTAGGTCCTTTAGTTCCTACGAAGTAATTCATGTCGAAGAAGAAAAATAAAGAAGCAATTAGTAGCTAGGGAAAAAAAGACCCTGCACAATGACATCTGCACAGATCAGAGCATGCCTAGACAACTCCCCTTTAGAAGTGAACCATTTCCATACTGCAGATCTCTATGGTACATGTGGCTGCTGTAAAGCATATCTCTAAGTGCCGTTAGCAGAAGTTCACGTACAATGGCCACTCCATAATTGTGGATACAAAATAGACCAAAAATCTACCATCAAAATTCCACAGAAAAATTGTCAAAGTTACAAGACAAAAATAAATCTATAATTGTAATATCTGTGGATAGATAGGTGGACCCACTAACAAACATGCAGTAGTGCTGAATTTAGGAGTTGGCAATCTAGACCTATGAATAGACCACCAGAACTGACCTGAATTCACTATTAACTCTCTTATAACCATAAAGTACTATGGAATGTATTCATTATTGCTTAATGAGAATTTATAATTAACTACCACTATGCATTGTGTAACGAAAAGACAAACTGATTTAGCAATATCAAAACTAGTGGCCAATCTGGCTTGTTGCCCATGGGCTCATTTAAAACAAAACAAGATAAAATATGACATGGTTACCTTGCTACATGTGCACACCAAAGAGTAAACTTGCTAACCGCCAGCTCATTAAGTTAGGATTTGAGTTAGGAAAGTACATGAATAAGATGAGCAACTATGTAGCTAAAGAGGACCTGTCACGAGGTCAAAATGGTTTTGCTCTCGTTTCATTACTTCTCTATTTTTAAAATGCAATGAACGTACTTACAAAGGAGCATAGGATAGTCAGTAGAGATGAGCGGACCTGAACTCCGTTGAACTCCGAACATGGATATCTTCAAGAAGTCCATTTTAGTGTTCGGAGTCTCGGAAAGAGAGAGAGAGAACCAAAGTTCAGGTCCCCATTGACTTCTAGAGGGATTGCATTCAAGTTCAGGTACAGTTCTGGTGCACAACGAAACCGAACATCCAATGTCCGCTCATCCCTAATAGTCTGTGCATCAATTTAATCCAATATCGGAAAATATAACCATCTGCAGTATGTTCATTGTGAGCATGTTAACTGTGCTTTAGAATAAAAATTTTCTAATGGTTTTACACAATGTTTTGGCTATCCTAATTTTTATAGAATCATGCCATTCATTTGGAGAAGAACAACTTAGGCGTTCAAAACATCAGCCAAGTGTAAAGCTACAATCCAACATCTATCCTAAATGGATGCTGCCTGATGAAATCTGCCAGAACAAAGTATTCTGATTAGAAAATCTGCCTGATTTCTACATCTAGTGAAGAAAAACAAAACTTACATCTACAAAATGGGAGGCATAGAACGAAGCAATAGCACGTGTGAAAAAGACTTAGGTATACTAATAGATCATAAACTACACATGAGTCAACAGTGTGATGAAGCAGCAAAAAGGCAAACACAGTTCTCGGAAGTAATAAGAGAAGCATAGAGTCTAGATCACGTGAAGTAATTATCCCCCTTTACTCCTGTCTGCAAAAGATAAGTTTTGCTAGTTTGTTTGTCCATTTGTTTGGACTCTATTGCTTTGCATTTTGTCTCTTTTGTCCAGCTTGTCACTATGTCTTATTTAGGCTAGCTGGAAGCTCTGGGAAAGCAGATTTGCCCCTCCACACTGTGAGTCGGTGTGGAGTTCATTTTTGTAAACTCTGCGTGGATTTTGTAGTTTTTAATACTGACCGCACAGTATCCTTTGCTCTCTGTCTATCTAGTTTAGTATTGGCCTCCCCTTTGCTGAATTCTAATTTCATTTCTGTGTTCGTCATTTCCCTCTCCATTCACAGTCAATATTTGTGGGGGGGCTGTCTTTCCTTTTGGGGGTTTCTCTGAGGCAAGATAGCTTTCTATTTCCTTCTTTAGGGGTAGTTATATCTTAGGCTGTGACGAGGTGTCTAGGGAGTGTCAGGAACATCTCACGGCTATTTCTAGTTGTGTTGTTAGGATTAGGGACTGCGGTCAGTAGAGATACCACCTTCTTAGAGCTTGTTCCATGTTGCGTTTTAGCCACCAGGTCATTTCAGTGTGGCCTCTTAACCACCAGGTCATAACAGATCAGCTGCCACAGCCAGACACCGCCCTGGAGTGGTACCTGCCACACGAGCCTGACCTCACCATCAGAGGCTCCAGCGAACACCAAGGTAGCTGCTTATTCATGCCCCTTCCAGGGTAGTCTGGTCTGTCGCACAGTGGGGCCACAATCCTCTCGCTCACGCCACCCAGTCTGGCTGTGAGCGTAACAATTGTTCACACTTGTCAAGAACAATCTAAACAGGTCAATCATTTCTTACAGTAAAGGCAATAAAAAAAGACTTATAAGCAGCCATATTATTGTACTATGTATAAAGGTGATGTATAGCAGCAGTTCCATCAGAGAATAATTTTCCTTTGACCACGGTAGTGCCTACTGAGCTGAGATGTCACTCTGTATTGCGACATGACTGCTCCACAGTACACGTACAGCAGTTACATGTCTAATGCTTTCGTATGGACACATCACTGTATCAGTTGTCTCTCCAACTTAGCACCAGTCTATATATAAAGCACAAGACTGTGACGACTTCATGAGTCAATCACAAGTTCATAGCGTTAACCTTGTTTTTTGTGCTGGACACAATGGATTGTGACTACACAACCTGCAATCCAATCCAACAGAACAGCGCTCGCATCCAGAATGATAGAGTGATTTTATTTTTCACCAGTGCACTTCCATTTCAAAAGATTTTGGCTCCATATGATTGTTGAGCATTTTTCATTAATTGTATGGATCTGCTTTGTTAACTGATCAATGCAATGGAGGTCCCTCTGTCTTTATAGATTTTTGTAACTGTATTGATGCAATGGTAATCCCTCTGTCTTGATACAGTAGATGTTATGTATGTTGTACTGGATTGCAATCAAGGTTGAAGCTTGTGTGCTAGAATTCAACATGGACACTAATCCGGAGTTGTGGTGCTATCTTGTTATGGTTATATTAACTGGTAAGAAATATGTTAAAAGCATTTTCTCTCCTACAAACAGACATTTATAGGGAGATTTAGCAATAGTGAAGGAAACACGCATAAACACATTTGAGTCTATGAAAATAAGGGAGCATTGCACCCATAATATCAAAAAGTCACACATGGCAAGATAAATTTGACGTTACTTGTTCTTTATATTACACACATTTCTCATTTATAACCCACTTTATGGATGATGTAATTTTACACTAATAGTTTGGTGCAAAAAATCTGTCACATCATTGATGAAATGCAATTTAAATACATTAGGGGAATTTTGCAAAGTAATTCACCCTATATGCATATATACAGTTGTGTGAAGGTGTTTGCCCCTTCCTGATTTCCTATTCTTTTGAATGTTTGTCATGCTTAACTGTTTCAGATCACCAAACAATTTTAAATATTAGACAAACATAATACAAGTAAACACAAAATACAGTTTGTAAATGAAGCTCTTAATTATCACGGGAAAAAGAAATCCAAACCTAAAGGGTCCTGTGTGAAAAAGCGATTACCCCCTAAAGCATAAATTACCGTATATACTCGAGTATAAGCCGAGATTTTCAGCCCAAATTTTTGGGCTGAAAGTGCCCCTCTCGGCTTATACTCGAGTCAAGGTGGGTGGCAGGGTCGGCGGGTGAGGGGGAGAGGGCGCTGAGGCATACTTACCTAGTCCCAGCGATCCTGACGCTCCCCCTGCCGTCCCACGGTCTTCTGTGCTGCAGCTTCTTCCCCTCTTCAGCGGTCACGTGGGACCGCTCATTAGAAAAATGAATAGGCGGCTCCACCTCCAATAGGGGTGGAGCCGCGTATTCATTTCTCTAATCAGCGGTGCCGGTGACCGCTGATAGAGAAAGAGGCTGCGGCACCGAAGACCAGCTGTGACAGGCAGAGGGAGCGTCAGGATTGCTGGGACCAGGTAAGTATGTAATATTCACCTGTCCGCGTTCCAGCCGCCGGGCGTCGCTCTATCTTCCCGGCGCCTCCATCTTCCCGGCGTCTGCGCTCTGACTGTTCAGGTCAGAGGGCGCGATGACGCATATAGTGTGCGCAGTGCCCTCTGCCTGATCAGTCAGTGCAGAGACGCCGGGACCGGACGCCGGAACGAGACGCCGGGAGCTGCAAGCAAGAGAGGTGAGTATGTGTTGTTTTTTTTTTTATTGCAACAGCAGCGGCGGCACAGATTTATGTGGAGCATCTATGGGACAAAATGAACGGTGCAGAGCACTGTATGGGGCACAATGAACGGTGCAGAGCACTGTATGGGGCACAATGAACGGTGCAGAGCACTGTATGGGGCACAATGAACGGTGCAGACTACAGAGCACTGTATGGGGCACAATGAATGGTGCAGAGCACTGTATGGGGCACAATGAACGGTGCAGAGCACTGTATGGGGCACAATGAATGGTGCAGAGCACTGTATGGGGCACAGCTATGGGACAAAATGAACGGTGCAGAGCATTGTATATGGGGCACAGATATGGGGCAATAATGAACGGTGCAGAGCACTGTATGGGGCACAGCTATGGGACAAAATGAACGATGCAGAGCATTGTATATGGGGCACAGATATGGGGCAATAATGAACGGTGCCGAGCACAGTATGGGGCACAGCTATGGGACAAAATGAACGGTGCAGAGCATGGTATATGGGGCACAGATATGGGGCAATAATGAACGGCGCCGAGCACAGTATGGGGCACAGCTATGGGACAAAATGAACGGTGCAGAGCATTGTATATGGGGCACAGATATGGGGCAATAATGAACGGTGCCGAGCACAGTATGGGGCACAGCTATGGGACAAAATGAACGGTGCACTCGAGTATATACGGTAATTGTGGTTTATCACATCTTTGGGCAGCTGAGTTAAAATTCCCTATCCATACCGAAGCCTAATTACTGCCACACCTTTTCTCAATCAAGAAATCACTTAAATAGGACCCGTCTGACAAAGTGAAGTAGAGCAAAAGATCCTCAAACCTACACATAATGCTGCGATCCAAATAAATTCTTGAACAAATGAGAAAAAAGTAATTGAGATCTATCAGTCTGGAAAAGGATATAAAGCAATTTATCAAGCTTTGGGACTCCAGTGAACCACAGTGAGAGCCATTATCCACAAATGGTGAAAACAAGGTACAATAGGGAGCCTTCCCAGCTGTGGCCCCACAACAACATCCAAAGAACTGCAGGCCTCACTTGCTCCAGTTAACGTCAGTGTTCATGACTCCACTGTAAGAATGAGACTGGGAAAAAATGGCCTCCGTGGCAGAGTTCCAAGACGAAAACGAGTGTTCATCTCATCAGTTTTGCCAGAAAACATCTTGATGATCCCCAAGACCTTTGGGTGAATAATCTGTGGGCTGACAAGACAAAAGTTAAACTTTTAGAAGGTGTATGTCCCACTACATTGGTGTAGAAGTAATACAGCATTTCATAAAAGGAACATCATACCAACACTGAAATATGGTGGTAGTGTGATGGTCTGAGGTTGTTTTGCTGCTTCAGGACCTGGAAGACTTGCTGTGGTAAATGGAACCATGAATTCTGCTGGCTACCAAAAAATCCTAAAGTAGAATGTCCGGCCATCTGTTCAAGGCCTCAAGCTGAAGCACATTTGGGTTATGCAGCAGGACAATGATCTAAAACATACCAGCAAGCCCACCTCTAAATGGCTTAAGAAAAACAAAACTCATCAAATAGATGAAGCTGCGACTCAAGGGGAAGTCATTATTATGGGGGACTTCAACTACCCTGAAATTGTTGTGAATTCTGCTCTTGGGCTCCCTCCGGTGGTTGTAAGTGGCACTTTTGTGAGTTCTGCTCTTGGGCTCCATCCGGTGGTTTTAAGTGGTATGGCTGCTCCTTGGATTTAGCAGTCTGCAGCTGCTTCCACTGATTGTCTTTCTGCTCGGCTATTTATGCCTGGCTCTTCCCTTCAGCCAGTGCCACTTGTCAATGGTTCCTGGTTGGATTCACATCTCTCTTGGATTTCCCTGTTATCCTGACCAGTTCAGCAAAGTTAAGTCCTTGCTTGCTCTTTTCTGTCCACAGGTTGTGGACTTATTTGTTCTGTGCTTTATATGTTTTGTCCAGCTTGTCAGTATGGATTAATTCAGTTTAGCTGGAAGCTCTGGGAAGCAGATTTACCCTCCACACCTTTAGTCAGGTGTGGAGATTTTTGTAAACTCTGTGTGGATTTTTTTTGTAGTTGTTAATACTGACCGCACAGTATTCTATCCTGTCCTATCTATCTAGCTAGACTGGCCTCCTGTGCTACATCCTGGTTTCATTCTGTGTATGTCTTTTCCCTCTCCACTCACAGTCATTACTTGTGGGGGGCTATCTATCCTTTGGGGATTTTCTCTGAGGCAAGATAGTTTTCCTGTTTCTATCTTTAGGGGTAGTTAGTTCTCAGACTGTGACGAGGTGCCTAGGGAGTGACAGGAGCATCCCACGGCTACTTCTAGTGTTGTGTTGAGCTTAGGGACTGCGGTCAGTACAGGTACCACCTCCTTCAGAGCTCGTCCCATGTTGCTCCTAAACCACCAGTTCATAACAGAAATAGATTGGGGAACGGAAATCTGCAATTCCAGCAAAGGTAATCGGTTTTTGACAACTATGAGAGACAATTACCTTTCACAACTGGTTCAGGACCCAACAAGAAGGGGGGCACTGCTAGACCTAATATTAACCAACAGGCCAGACCGCATAGCAAATATAAGGGTTGGTGGTCACTTGGGGAATAGTGATCACAAAATAATAAGTTTTCATGTATCCTTTAATAAGATGTGAAGTAGAGGGGTTGCAAGGACAATAAACTTCAGGAGGGCAAATTTCCAACGGATGAGAGAGGATCTTGGTGCAATTAACTGGGCCGATATTCTGAGACATAAAAATACACAAAGAAAATGGGAGACGTTTATTAGCATCCTGGAAAGGACCTGTGCACAGTATATACCGTATGGGAATAAACATACTAGGAATAGGAGGAAACCAATATGGCTAAATAGAGCTGTAAGGGGCGCAATAAGTGACAAAAAGAAAGCATTTAGAGAATTAAAGGAAGTAGGTAGTGATGATGCATTAAATAAATACAAAAAATTAAATAAATTCTGTAAAAAGCAAATCAAGGCAGCAAAGATTGAGACAGAGAGACTCATTGCCAGAGAGAGTAAAAATAAACACAGTCATTGATAGACCATTATTTTTAATCTTTAAAGACTCCATAATAACAGGGTCTGTACCACAGGACTGGCGTATAGCAAATGTGGTGCCAATATTCAAAAAGGGGACAAAAACTGAACTCGGAAATTATAGGCCAGTAAGCTTAACCTCTAATGTGGGTAAAATCCTGGAGGGTTTTCTAAGGGATGCTATACTGGAGTATCTGAAGAGGAATAACCTCATGACCCAGTATCAGCACGGGTTTACTAGGGACCGTTCATGTCAGACTAATCTGATCAGCTTCTATGAAGAGGTAAGTTCTGGACTGGACCAAGGGAACCCAGTGGACGTAGTGTATATAGACTTTTAAAAAGCTTTTGATACAGTGCCACACAAAAGGTTGATACATAAAATGAGAATAATGGGGATAGGGGAAAATATGTGTAAGTGGGTTAAGAGCTGGCTCATGGATAGGAAACAAAGGGTGGTTATTAATGGAGCACACACACGGACTGGGTCGCGGTTAGCAGTTGGGTACCACAGGGGTCAGTATTGGGCCCTCTTCTTTTTAACATATTTATTAATGACCTTGTACAGGGCATTCAGAGCAGAATTTCAATATTTGCAGATGACACTAAACTCTGCAGGGTAATCAATACAGAGGAGGACAATTTGATATTACAGGATGATTTATGTAAACTAGAAGCTTTGGCTGATAAATGGCAAATGAGCTTTAATGGGGATAAATGTAAGGTCATGCACTTGGGTAGAAGTAATAAGATGTATAACTATGCGCTTAATTCTAAAACTCTGGGCAAAACCGTCAATGAAAAAGACCTGGGTGTATGGGTGGATGACAAACTCATGTTCAGTGGCCAGTGTCAGGCAGCTGCTACAAAGGCAAATAAAATAATGGGATGCATAGATGCATAGATGCATAGATGCTCATGAGGAGAACATAATTTTACCTCTATACAAGTCACTAGTTCGACTACTCTTAGAATACTGTGTACAGTTCTGGTCTCCGTTGTATAAGAAAGACATAGCTGAACTAGAGCGGGTGCAGAGAAGAGCGACCAAGGTTATTAGAGGACTGGGGGGTCTGCAATACCAAGATAGGTTATTACACTTGGGGCTATTTAGTTTGGAAAAACGAAGACTAAGGGGTGATCTTATTTTAATGTATAAATATATGAGGGGACAGTACAAAGACCTTTCTGATGATCTTTTTAATCATAGACCTGAGACAGGGACAAGGGGGCATCCTCTACGTCTAGAGGAAAGAAGGTTTAGGCATAATAACAGACGCGGGTTCTTTACTGTAAGAGCAGTGAGACTATGGACCTCTCTGCCGTATGATGTTGTAATGAGTGATTCATTACTTAAATTTAAGAGGGGACTGGATACCTTTCTGGAAAAGTATAATGTTGCAGGGTATATATAATAGATTCCTTGATAGGGCGTTGATCCAGGGAACTAGTCTGATTGCCGTATGTGGAGTCGGGAAAGAATTTTTTTCCCCAAAGTGGAACTCACTATTGCCACATGTTTTTTTTTGCCTTCCTCTGGATCAACATGTTAGGACATGTTAGGTTAGGCTATGGGTTGAACTAGGTGGACTTAAAGTCTTCCTTCAATCCTAATAACTATGTTACTAAAATTAAGACTTTGGAGTAGCCTAGTCAAAGTCCTGACCTTAATCCAATTGAGATGCTGTGTCATGACTTTAAAAAGACGGTTTATGCTCGGAAACCCTCCTATGTGACTAAATTACAGCAATTTTTCAAAGATTACAGTAGTTGGCCAAAATACCTCCAGAGCATTGTAAAAAACTAATTGCCAGTTATTGCTTAATTTCAGTTGTTGCTGCTAAGGGTGGCCCAACCAGTTGTTAGGTTTAGGTGCAATCACTTTTCACACAGGGTCCTGTAGGTTTGGATTTCTTTTTCCCTTAATAATAAAGATCTTCATTTATAAACTTTGTCTAATTTTTAAATTTGTTTGGTGATCACTAAATGGGTGCTGGAATGCAATATTCAAGCAATCTGCGTTTGGGAATTTCAGTCAATCAGCATAACTATGGCAGTGTGGCCCAATCAACAGAGTGACCTGAAAGAAGAAGAGCTGCTCTATTGACGAGGAGCAGCTGAATCTTGGTCGATGACCGCTCTGTTTCGATGCCGGGTAGAACAGGCAGGTAATTGCCTCTGTTAGAAAATACCTGCCTGTTAGATTTTAGGCCCCTAGTAAAAAACAATAAAATAGTCCTTTAATCTTGGCTCTGCTAAACTTATTGAAACTGCTCCTAGTGCCTTAGAATTTTTGAGATTTTGAGAAAATGCCGGTAGTCACCCAAAATGATTTTGGTGTCCAGTACTTAAACTTCCTGCAGTAAAATATTGATTTGGTGATTAGTCATTCAAATGGAGTGAAAACAATTCATAGAATTGTTATGGAATGTAAATCTCAGATGTTTAGGAGCTAGGAGGATTCATTTTGAAATGAAGCTAAGAACCATTATATGAATTTATCTAATAAAAAGGCAAAACAACAAGCCCGGGAAACATATGCTCGCTGCTCGGTGCTCGTCTGCTTGTGGTTGTTTACTTAATGTACCTGTGGATTTTCAGTGCACACTGCAGATGGCACCTCTGACTTCTACAATCAATTGTCTTCTTTCACACAAAGGTACCTGCTCAATATGAAAAATAACCCCAGAGGAGGCTGCCTGTGCTGGGCTTGGAGAGCAGGAGCAAATCAACAGCTGCACAGATCTCCTAGTAACAAGCATCCATTTTTCATTTAACGCTCATCTTAAACAGGGTAATTATAGGTCATCATAAGTAGTAACTTCATCTATAAGACATAGCTTCCTTTATACCATCCATCTACATTATTATATAACATGTGTTTACAGTGGAGCAATTTTACATAGATCTGATTTAATACAAATGCAGAAATTTTTAATAAACACTCACAATGTAGACATTGCAACAAAACTAACTTCTATAATAGGAAATAGCCTTAAAACATTTGTAACGATCCTCATTATTGTTCACATCAATTTGTATTGCATTGAGCTGGACGCGATGATCAGGTATGGACATCATGTTTAAGATATAGAATATAAATATATATATATTTTTTATAATAGTAAAAGAAGAAATACCCAAAAATATCAGAAACCCCCCCCCCCAGAAAAATAAAGATGAATACATATGACGAATACAGCTCAGATCCCCGCATGGGTACCTGATTATATCTCTCTTCCCATAGTTTCACTTATGATTATAGGGCGTTATTATTTGGCGCTGGTTTTTATTGTAATTTTTAAGCTGTGTATCTTACGTCCGTGGTTTTAGAGATGCTGCCTACTTGTTCAGTAAATGTGATGAGAGTAGTCAAAAGGGAGAAAGTGTTGATTCTTACTTTCTCTTACTGCCCATATCACTGCATATGAAAAGTTACCCCTAAATAGTTTTGTAATTTATGTTTACATTTGGCATATAATCCGGTGGAGCTTCCTACTTACTTTGGGAATGTGTCTATAGTGTTCTTAGACGGAGAGCACACACATACATTTTTAAGATATTTTTTATGCTTGCTTTTTGTGGATGACTTGTTGCTGCATCTTCCGCACAGGCTCCCCGACATCGCACTCCTGTGCAGGCATGCTTCTCTGCTCTGTTGAGGGCAGAGCAAATTACTGCAGTGGGCAGAGCAAAGTACTGCAGTGCGCAGGTGATGGAAAAGTTCAAAAAGCCCTAGCACCTGCACACTGCAGTACTTTGCTCTGCCCTCAACAGAGCAGAGAAGCATGTCTGCACAGGAGCGCGATGCCTGGGAGCCTGTGTGGATGATGCAGGGTCGCGTCATCCACAAGAAGCAAGCAGGAGGGTGGCGATCATAAGATGGGAGGCACCGGACCAAAACCAGCGACACCGCTTGGACCGGACCACCCACCAGGTGAGTATAATAAAAGTTATTTTTCAGTTCTTCCATGTCAGGTTGGGGGCAGATATACAGCATTATAGAAAGCTGTAGATAAGCCCTAAAAGGTGATGGCTGTAACTTATATCGGTCAAAACTGCTGACAGGTTGTTATGACTGGCGGAAAGAACCAAATAATGATAATAAAGAATATGAGGTGCGTTCGCAGTCCGGGGTCCTCCGTGCAGAGATGACACCTGCTGCTGAATAATGGCGGATGGATGCTTGCTCACACGTGGGTTTAGACCTCACTCAGTGTGAATGGAAGCGAACTTTGTTGCTTCACAGAGCAGCTGATAGACAATAGTGGGATCCTTATGAATCACCCCCATTAAACTGGTGATTGGACTCGCTCTGACCCTCGGTGGCTTTTGAGCCCGCGCCTGAGGATGCCCTGAGCCAGATGCTGAGTCCAAGCGGGAATTCCCACCCTACACTGACAGGCTGTCAGGAAAGCGCACGGTGCTATATAAGCGGGCACTGCAAAGGCACTGTAATGTGTGCTTGGTGTGCAGGTAGCACTGTCGGGCGCTAGACAACATCCAACCTTCGCAAGCAGTCAACAACACTAGGAAGGTGAATGATTATGGAGCGACAGTCACCCAACTACACACACGTTACCAAGTATACACTAGTGCATGGCCGAACCTTTTATAGCAGTAGTGCTACGGGACCTTTCTGATGGTCCAATAGGAGCTGCAACAGGACCTGAGCATGTGACCCCTGACCTCCAATGGGAGGTCGACCCGTGGGCATGCTCAGTATGGAAAAAGCAGGACTTAGTCCCAGAAAGACCTGCTCGCTGCTGATCAGTGCTGGCTACAAAGGCAGAGCCTGGAAAGGCAGCAGTAACCAGTCGCACAGTATCAGCTTGAGCCAGGACCGACGTCTCTGCTGAGCAGGCTCCACTGCGGCTGGAGAAGAATGGGAGACCGCAGCAGACATGATTCAAGATTCACCTTATGCGGAGGCCGGAACTCGACACCTAACACAGGTTTAAAAAGTGTTTACACAGGTAGACCAAAGTAATTGATTTGCACTGTAATAGATTGCTCAGTGTGAATAGGCTGCCATAGTTTTCAGCAGTGTGAGTCCTGTTTGCACTGTCTTGAATAATGATTTTCTGGTGGTGCACGAAAGATAATTTCCGCTCCGTCCAAAGCGCCGACAATCCGGCCCATGGACACGCACCCTTAGCCTAAAAAGTGTGAGCAGCTGAGCACCGAGGATAAGTAAATATCTCGATGGCACAGTTCTGAACATTTATGTCAGAACTATGGGCTTCTGCTTTTCCGTCTCTATGACGCTGCGTTTTTATGATCGGACAGCATCATAGTGGGTTGCAACCACAAATCCTCAGAGCTGAACAAAATGAAAGACCGAGGTGAATGATAAGAAAATTAAACACTGGGCGCTGTGTCTCCACAACGGAGTGGAGAAAAAAAAGGAGAAAAATGTTTTTGTCTATATTTTTGCTTCTATGTTCAGCAATGCACAGTTTATAAAATCAAAATTTGTGAAAGGTCCTCTATAACTTTCTAATATTTGGTGGTAAACCTTGATTGCTGCCCATCCTGAACGATACCGGGAACAGGTACTTCATGGGTTAAAACAGATGCAAAAGTGTAATTATATTCCTATGGTCATCTTACAGGGGCCGATGCCATCTGATTTTTTCTTAATATATTTATAACATTTCTTTTGAATTATTTTCTTGCTGTTGGCGATTTGTTTCTTTGTGGGTGACTTTGATAGCTTCGTTTCAATTGTACAGTTCTTAATAAGTTCTTTATACGCCTTTAAAGCTATTTTTGGCTTTTCAGCCTACAAGGTTTTAAATGCTCTTTGTTTTTTGTTTTTCTATGTTTAGTTCTTGCCTTTTTAACCATAATGGTTTCTTTCTATTGCTGGACATTTTGTTACCAGGGGGAATAAACTCGCTTCTGGATTCTATTAGTAAATCTTTAAAAATTCCCCAGTTCTTTTCAGTATCCCCGTTTACCATAACATGATCCAAGTCATAAAGATTAATCATATGAATTTAGCTTTTCTAAAGGTCCAGGTTTTTATATTTCTCCTTTGTAATGTTTTGTTAAATATTACTTTGAAAATTACAATATTATGGTCTTTGACACCCAAGTGCCCATTTAATATTTGCTCTGATGCATTGATAATGGTTAATGTCTGCGCTTAGGGTATGTTCACACTCAACGTTTTTGCTTAGCTGAAAAAACACTGTGCACAATACACAATTTTTTATGTGTTTTTCATGCGTTTTTACGTGTTATTTTCTGAAGTGTTTATACTTGTATTTCTTTTCCATTCACTTAAATGGGTGAAAAACTGCAAAAATGCTAAAAGAATTGACATGCTGCAGAAAAAACATCCAGCAGCTCAAAAAATGCAAGGAAAAAAACTGCAGTGGGAGAATGAGATTTTACAAATCTCATTTACTTTGCTTGTACTGTAAAATGCAGCATTAAAGAGGTGCAGAACAAATGGTACCACAATGTCGCATTGGATCATACCCTTATAATAATTAAGGTGGTTATTACGTGTACGAACCATCAATTTTTTTCTACGTTATCAGAATTTCCTTGGTCTGTTTCACATTGACTTTTAGCCTAAAGGGGTTGTCTCAAATTTCTAAGCTTCCTACTTGTCGGAGGGGGGGCGGTGCTCTCCTGAAGATTGACAGTTCAAGCCAGTAGCATGTATGATCTGCTGGCCCAAATAAACTAGCCCTCCAATTCAGCTAGCGCAAACAGTTTTGACTTTGCAGTATTGGAGAAGGGCAGGGATGCTGAGACACTGAGGTTGGACGCAAAGGTGGCTGTTATCCTTGTCAACGAGCTAATTTTTAATAAAAATAGAATAAATGGTTACAGGCAAATGTAACCATTTAATAAGATGATGCAACCACTTTAAGATAGGCACTTTCTATGGATTCACTCTCGAATCATACAGTAGCTGCTTTGTTGGCCTTGTACAACACTTCTTGGGGACAATCTGCAGTGTGTGAATACGTCTTACACATGAAGTGGTTTATACATGCGCTCGGTGGATATAATATGTACATATGGTGTTTGCTGTCCATATTTTCATTCCCTTAGTATTCCATTTAAAACTAAAATATGTACTGCAAGATCTAGCACTTGAGATGTGATTGAAATGAAGCTTTATTTTCATGGAGCCAAAAAGGATCTTTGGGTGTTAGTTTGCTGGCAGCCTTGACACTGATGTGTTTTGGCTCTCACTGAAGACAAACTACCCACATTAGATGCAATGGCATTAACATATGTTAATGGTGTAACAAACTCAGCAGATGTTGAACGCACTTTCTCATTGCATAAGCTGATTTTCATTTGCAGGAGGCGCTCACTGTGAAATATAAAAACGGGAGCTGATGTTTCCTTATTTTAATCAGCATATTTTTTGTGTTGTCATTGACAATGAGAATGAATTACCTTTCGCCTCTCGTGATATGAAGTAGTGTAGCGCTTACTAGGTAATATTCTGACATCTCTGAGAGGTGAATGAGAGGACCGTGGCTTCCTGGCATTCTAATATCAGATTGGAACATGGTGATGGTGGATTCTGAAATCAGACCTGTCAGCTCTAGAAAAAAATCTGTATCAAAAATATGATATATTGGAATAAGTTTGAACGTTTATTTTATTTTTTTTATCTCTGGACAAGTCCAACCCAAATATTAAATGGAAACTACACCGCTCACACTTAGGCATCATACTATACAGTCATGGCCGAAAATGTTGCAATTATACATGTTTTGATATAAAAGTGTTTATGTCGTTTGTGTGTATTGGAATAACACAAAAAAAAAAACAGAGAAAAAAGGCAAATTGGACACATAAACTTCAAAATAGACTGGGAAAATTGTTGGCACCCTCAGTTAGATATTTGGTTGCACACCCTTTGCAATAAACAGCGGCAATCAATCGCTTCCTATAACCATGAATAAACTTCTTACACCTTTCATCCGGAATTGTGGACCATTTTTCTTTGGCAAACTGCTTTAGGTCTCTCACATTTGAAGAGTGCCTTCTCCCAACAGCAATTTTAAGAAGGAGTTCAGAAGGTCTCTTTTTTGGGTTTTATTTCTTCTCCCTCATCTATAGAAATGGATCCTGTTAAGGTCCAAGCTATACATGACTGGATTCAACCCACATCTGTGAAGGGCCTTCAAAAATTTTTGGGCTTTGCTAATTTGTATCGCCGTTTCATTGCCAACTTTTCCAGTGTGGTTAAGCCCCTTACTGATTTGACGAAGAAAGGCGCTGATGTGACGAATTGGTCCTCTGCGGCTGTTGAGGCCTTTCAGGAGCTTAAACGCCGATTTACTTCTGCCCCTGTGTTGCGTCAGCCGGATGTTTCTCTTCCTTTTCAGGTTGAGGTTGACACTTCTGAGATTGGGGCAGGGGCCGTTTTGTCTCAGAGGGAGTCTGATGGTTCTTTGATGAAACCGTGTGCTTTTTTTTCCAGAAAGTTTTCGCCTGCGGAACGCAGCTATGATGTCGGCAATCGGGAGTTGTTGGCTATGAAGTGGGCGTTTGAGGAGTGGCGACATTGGCTTGAGGGAGCTAAGCACCGCGTTGTGGTCCTGACCGATCATAAGAATCTGATTTACCTCGAGTCGGCCAAGCAGCTGAATTCTAGACAGGCTAGATGGTCCCTGTTTTTCTCCCTTTTTGATTTTGTGGTCTCGTATCTTCTGGGATCTAAGAATGTTAATGCTGATGCCCTCTCTAGGAGTTTTTCGCCTGATTCTCCTGGAGTCCTTGAGCCGGTTGGCATTCTTAAGGAAGGGGTGATTCTTTCTGCCATCTCCCCTGATTTGCGGCGGGTGCTTCAGGAATTTCAGGCTGATAGGCCTGACCGCTGTCCTGTGGGGAAACTGTTTGTTCCTGATAGATGGACAAGTAAGGTGATTTCTGAGGTTCATTGTTCAGTGTTGGCTGGTCATCCTGGGATTTTTGGTACCAGAGATTTGGTTGCTAGGTCCTTTTGGTGGCCTTCCTTGTCGCGCGATGTCCGTGCTTTTGTGCAATCCTGTGGGACTTGCGCCCGAGCCAAGCCTTGCTGTTCCCGCGCTAGTGGGTTGCTTTTGCCTTTACCGGTCCCTGAGAGACCCTGGACGCATATTTCCATGGATTTTATTTCGGATCTTCCTGTTTCCCAGAAGATGTCTGTTATCTGGGTTGTTTGTGACCGGTTCTCTAAAATGGTCCATCTGGTACCTTTGCCTAAGTTGCCTTCCTCCTCAGATCTGGTTCCATCGTTTTTTCAGCATGTGGTTCGTTTGCAAGGCATTCCGGAGAATATTGTGTCTGACAGAGGTTCTCAGTTTGTCTCTAGATTTTGGCGGGCCTTTTGTGCTAGGATGGGCATTGATTTGTCTTTTTCTTCGGCGTTTCATCCTCAGACTAATGGCCAAACTGAGCGAACTAATCAGACCTTGGAGACCTATTTGAGATGCTTTGTGTCTGCTGATCAGGATGATTTGGTGTCTTTCTTGCCGTTGGCCGAGTTTGCCCTTAATAATCGTGCTAGTTCGGCTACTTTGGTTTCACCTTTCTTTTGTAATTTTGGTTTTCATCCTCGCTTTTCTTCTGGGCAGATTGTCCTGGTGTTGATTCTGTGGTGGACAGGCTGCAGCAGATTTGGAATATGTGGTGCCCGTTGTTTCCTTGGTTGACCCTCCTGCCCCGGTGTTGGTTGAGGGAGAGTTGGAATATGAGGTTGAGAAGATTTTGGATTCTCGTTTTTCGAGGCGGAGGCTTCAGTATCTTGTCAAGTGGAAGGGTTATGGCCAGGAGGATAATTCTTGGGTTGTTGCCTCCGATGTCCATGCCACCAATTTGGTTCGTGCTTTTCACTTGGCTCGTCCTGATCGGCCTGGGGGCTCTGGTGAGGGTTCGGTGACCCCTCCTCAAGGGGGGGTACTGTTGTGAATTCCGCTATTGGGCTCCCTCCGGTGGTTGTAAGTGGCACTTTTGTGAGTTCTGCTCTTGGGCTCCCTCTTGTGGTTTCAAGTGGTATGGCTGCTCCTTGGAGTTAGCTGTCAGCAGCTGCCTCCACTTATCGTCTTTTCTGCTCACCTATTTATGCCTGGCTCTTTCCTTCAGCCAGTGCCACTTGTAAATGGTTCCTGGTTGGATTCACATCTCTTTGGATTTCCCTGTTATCCTGACCAGTTCAGCAAAGCTAAGTTCTTGCTTGCTATTTTCTGTTCACAGATTGTGGACTTATCCGTTCTGTGCTTTCGATGTTTGTCCAGCTTATCAGTATGAATTAATTCTGTCTTGCTGGAAGCTCTGGGAAGCAGATTTACCCTCCACACCTTTAGTCAGGTGTGGAGATTTTTTTGTAAACTCTGCGTGGATTTTTGTAGTGTTTTATACTGACCGCACAGTATTCCATCCTGTCCTATCTATCAAGCTAGACTGGCCTCCTGTGCTCATCCTGGTTTCATTCTGTGTATGTCTTTTCCCTCTCCACTCACAGTCATTATTTGTGGGGGGCTAATCTATCCTTTGGGGATTTTCTCTGAGGCAAGATAGTTTTCCTGCTTCTATCTTTAGGGGTAGTTAGCTCTTAGGCTGTGACGAGATGCCTAGGGAGAGTTAGGAGCATCCCACGGCTACTTCTAGTGTTGTGTTGAGCTTAGGGACTGCGGTCAGTACAGTTACCACTTCCTTCAGAGCTCGTTCCATGTTGCTCCTAAACCACTGCATCATAACAGTTCTGAAATGCTCTCTGCTCACAATCAAAGAGGATGCATTGCAGGCAGAGCACTATGAGATGGAGCAAAGAACCATACAGGATGATTACACACAGCCCAGCCTCATCTCATCCCAACATGAATTGGGTAACAATGAGGTAGAAGAGAAGGAGGAAGAAAAGAAGCTAGTTTCATGCTCTATAGACGGTACAACCTGCACAACTGTCGTACCATCTGTTCAGTGTGGATGGCCTGAAGACAGGGAGGAGGAGGAGAGCATGGTCAGTCATCCTCTTGGTGAGGACACGGAAGTCTTGCCTGTTAGCAGTCTGGCACGCATGGCTGAATTTGTGTTATACTGCCTTCCAGTGACCCTCGCGTTCTCAAAATTTTGGGTGACAGTCACTACTGGTTGGTGACACTTCTAGACCCATGCTACAAGGAGAACTTTCTATCTCTTATTCCCGAGGAGAACAGGTCTACTAAAATGGGGCAGTACCAGAAAGCCCTTTTTGCGGAATTATTAAAAAAATTCCCATCTGAAAGCGCTGGTGGCAGAGGTCACAGTTCTTTGGACAACCAAGGAGTACAGGCGAGAGAGTCACAACTTCAATCCAGCAGAGGCAGGGGAACACTGTCAAAGTTCTGGTAGAGTTTTCTCAGACCCTCCCATCGCACAGGCCGTGAGGCGCGGGATACTCTCACAAGGAGTGCAAAATTTGGGAAGATGCTGAGGTAGTACCTTGCTGACCATACCAACGTCCTCCGTGATTCCTCTGTGCCTTATAAATATTGGGTATCCAAGCTGGACACGTAGCATGAACTTGCTCTCTACGCCTTGGAGGCCCTGGCCTTTTTTTAATAAAACAGCGTGGGGACCCCTCTATTCTAGATAACTAGCCTTGCTGAAGCTGACAGCTGAGGGTTGCAGCCCCCGCTTTGAGTTTTGTCTGGCTGGTTAGCAAAAATACAGGGGAATCCACGCCTTTTAAAAAAAACTAAATTATTTATTTACAGTGCAGGAGCTGCTAATGAATGCTCCCATCCACCACTCCTGCGCTCACTGTTATTAATGGCAGCAAGTGTCAGCTGATGGGAGCTGTAGTCCCATCTGCTGACACCAGTGATCGGAGGTAAAGTTTATTTTATACCTCCGATCACAGCTGAGTGCTCCCGCTGTCTTTTGATAGCGTGGGAACCGCGGTTCTCTGACCGGTGGGGATGACTTCACTGGCACTGCTGATCAGAAGCGGTGTTTGCCGTGCTGTCATGCACATGACAGCGCAGCAAACAGTGGATGTTCGGGCCCCCCAATCAAGTGAAATGGGTCCAAGTTCGTGTTTGAGTCCGGTTACAGTTCTGGTACCCGAACCCAAAGTTTTTGTAACTGTTCGGCCGAAGTCGCCGGACCCGTACGTCCAGGTGTCCACCCATCTCTACTTGTAGTGAAACTGAAAGCAGCTTGCTCTTGTCTAACATTCACAGACAGGAGCCAGCTGCTTCTTTGCTGGACTGGGTGGGCCCCTAAGCGCTCCGGGCCCCTTCGTAGCAGCGACACCTGTGACCTCAGTAGTTACACACCTGGAAAGACCACTCTTCTATTCCAAGGTATCTCGGGCTTCTCTCTATTCACCTCGGTCCGCTGCGCTCTGTTGTGCTCCACATTGGGTTTTGCAGCTTGCCTGGCATGGCTTTGTGATGTCATCTACATGACCCTATTTGTACATGACTATTTTCATGATGACAGGTTCCTTTTAAGGACCATTAGGACACATACCTGTGTCTTCGGATTGCGATTCACGGCTCTAGCTTTGTGAGCTCCACCTGTAAATATTTTGATTGACCTGATTCTTTTCTTGGTAATGGCACTTCAATCACTTCATCCATAATGATGCTTCAATCACTTCATCCCACGTGCTGTCCTACCAACTGCTAAATGACCAGCATCTGTAATACCACCTGGACCTGACCTTAGAGGATCCATCTCACGTGGTGAGCCTTAACACAAGCGTTGTACCAGATATTGTAGCTCAGCCCGATTCACGTGAATGAATGGACTGCAATACTAGACGTAATTCATACACAATAGTGGTGTTGATCTTGGAAAGGACAGATCCATTTTCCTGATTCTTGGCAACTGCTTTTAATTTTGCTGTACCTTAGAAAAATTGAATGCAATTGACCCTCCCCTATACTATTAGACAAAATTCTGTAAACCCCTTCCAACAGGGAGATTTTCCATTTTTACGCTTTCACTTTTTCCTACCATTCATTGATTCATTCATTGATTCATTCATTTTTTTTAAATGTTCAACAACATAGCTCTATGAGAGCTTGTTTTTTTTACAGGATAACGTGTAGCTTTGAATGGCACCATTCATTTTACCATGCAATATTTTGGAAAGTGTAAAAAAAAAGCGCAATTTGCCATAGTTTATTTATTTATTTATTTATTTATTTTTTTACATTATTTGATGTTTTGGTAAAAATGACTTGTGAACAAGATTCTCCAGGTCAGTATGATTATAGTAATACTAAAAATGTATATATATTTTAAATGGTGGAAAAAATTTGGAACTTCGTTACCAAAAATAAAAAAATTAGCTTGTATTGCCATTTTCAGGGACTCGGTATGTTTTAATTTTTTGGTCTTGCTTTTGTACGATGAGCTGACATTTTTATGGATATCTTTTTGTGGCAGATACAATGGTTTGATAATGTCTTATTGTTTCTTTTCACTGAATTGTGGCAACCAAAAAGACGCAATTCAGGAGTTTTGTATATTTTTCTCATTATGACTAGAGATGGGCAGACCCCTGGATGTTGAAGTCTGGCTGGTTCATCCAAACAGTTAAAAAAAAGGTTGAGTTCGGGTACCAGAACACAACCTGGACCCAAACCCGGACTCCATTAACTTGAATGAGGGACTCGAACATCTAGTGTTTGCATGACAGTGCGGCAAACACTGCTTCTGAAAGCCAGTAAAAACATTACCGCTGATTCAGACAGCCACATTTCCCATGCTCCCAAATTACAGCGTGAACTCGCAGCTGTGATCGGAGATATAAAGTTTAACTTTTGGTCACTGGCGTAGGCTGATGAAACTACTGCTATAGGAAGAGCTGGCCAAAGCGCCAGAATTAACGCATCTAATAGATGCGCCTTTTCTGTGCATCTGCGGTCTGCGGTTTTTAGGCTGGGGAAACCAATATCAATGGCCCCTTACCAGCCTCAGAATACCAGTGCCAGTTGTCTGCTTTAGCAAGGCAGATTGTTAAAAATGGGGGGTGACCCCACATAGTTTTGTTTTTTTAATTCTTTATTTAAATAATTTAAACAAACAGCATGTGGACCCCTCTATTCGTGATAACCAACCTTGCTAACGCTGACAACTGAGGGTTACAGCCCCAGCTGTGAGTTTTGCCTGGCTGGTTATCAAATATACAGGGACACCCATGCCGAATGCAGGCGTCAGCTGATGAATACTTCCATTAGCCACTCCTGCTCTTGCTGTTATTAGCAGGTGTAAGCTGATGGGGCATTAGTGTCATCAGCTCACACCAGTGACCGGAGGTAAACTTTATACCTCTGAACACAGCTGCAGGCTCATGCTGTCAAATGACTGTGTGGGAAGTGCGGCTGTCTGACCGGCGGTAATGATTTTACTGCCAATCAGAAGCAGTGTTTGCCGCACTGTCATGCACATGACAGCGTTGCAAACACTTGATGTTCAGTCCCCCATTCAAGTGAATGGGGTTCAGGTTCGGGTCAGGGTACTATTCTGGTACCTGAACCTGAACTTTTTTAATTGTTCGGCCTGTGTTCATGGGGCCAAACCCGAACAGTAAAACAGACTTCTTGGTGACTTTACTGTTCAGGTTCACCCATCTCTAATTATGACATTTACCGATTGGGTTAAATAATTTGATATTTTTAATATATCAAACTTTTACAGATACAGCAATAGCATCTAAGTGTATTTTTAAAAAATTTTATATTTCTTTAATGGAGAAAAATGATGATGATGATTCAAACTTTTTATATTTCAAAACTTTTTTTTGCTTTATTAGACCTCATGTCATGGCAACCCATCGGCACCACATGATTGGGGAGCGCTGGGTGCATGGAATCGTGTTCCACTTGGTTTGTGCATCTTAAATACTACTGTCAGAGATTGAGAGTGACAACTAAGTCTTTAACTGCAATGGTCGGATCTTGGTTACAACAACAGCTGCCTTTAGAGTAGATCCTGGCTTTGTATCACAGCCATTGTCTGCCAGCAATGATGCACGCTCAGTTTCCAAGTTTGCCTCTCAGACTGGGACCCGTCATGTGACTTAGTAATACATCTTATGTCTGGAAGAAGTTATTTTGTTTTTTTCTAAAAACTAAACTTAAAAGGCTTGAATATGATCATCACAGCTTTCTTCCCAAACAGTGCCACACTTGTCTATGGCTTAGGTCTGGTGTTGCAGTTCAGCTCTATTGAAGTTTATAACATTGCTAGGGATGAGAGAACGTGCTCGGTGATATTTGGATATCACTTGATTTTCTGGGTGCTCGGAAGTGCTAAGCACTTTGCTAAGGTGGTGCTCTAATTTGAAACTCGAATCCCTGCCCGCAAGTTTGGCACCTGTTACACAGCCAATAAGCATGTGATTGCCTGAGAGTCACTGTAATGCCATAGCCATCTTGGTAATGGAATTTTCTATATTCATTTAGTCATCCATAGAGTTTTATGTACTTTCTGTTACATTAGGCTGATATATAACATTCCAAAAGCACATTGAAAAATTTGTCTTGATTCAAATAGTCATCCATAGAGTATTAGGTGCTTTCTGTTACATTTTGGTGACATATAATACGCCAAAAAAGCTTTGAAAAATTTGTTTGAATTCAGTTACTCATTCAGACAGCATTACGTGGTTTGTGTTAAATTTTTGTCGGTATATAACACTAAAAGTTCGGACATTTTTTATGGATTCAGTTAGTCATCCATATAATTTAAAGCAGGTCTTGTTACAAAACAGTGGAGTATAAAACTCCCCAAAACACTTTAACATTTCTTTTATGCATTTAATTATTCATACATACAATTTAGCACAGTTATTGTTACATTACGGTGGTACAAAAAACAAAAAAATCTTCTGAAATTTTTTATCAATTCAATTAATTATCCATACAGTTAATGTGGTTCTTGTTCCATTATGGTGGCAAATAAAACTTTAAAAACCCTTCTAAAATTTTTTATGGATTTAATTATTCATCCATACAGTTTAATGCAGTTATTGTTACATTACAGTGGTATATAAAACTCAAAAAAGTTCCAAAATTTGTTATGGGATCAATTAGTCATCCATACAGTTTGACTCTTGGCCTGGTACAGTTCACAAACTATTTTTAACTATTGTCATATATGCTGTAGAACTTGGTTTGTCTGCAATTTTGTTGGTTTTAAATAAAAAAACTAAATTGGCCTGTTACAGGTGTACAAATTTGGTCTCTCGGTACTCAGTCCCCAGCCGCCATTATTTCTCCTGGTGTGGCATCCCTACCTTGTACCAGCACGTGTCCAGGAACATCACTAATGTCCTTACCAATGCAGTTACTGGGATTATCCATTATCTTAAAGACCAACATGCGCTTGTGGCCAGGGAGGCTACATTTCACTGACTGCACACTGGGTGAACATTGTAGAAGCTTGGGCCGAGTCCCACCCTGGCCGAGTCTCACACTGGCACAGCACATGTGTTATTGAGGATTGATGGCCTACTTTTATTAAGGTTTCCTACACCTCCTATACCAGATTCTGCACCCCCTCCTGCTCCTCCTCATTCTCCATCTCCAATGTGCTATCTTAGAGCACACATCAGCTGGAAGCTCTGCCTCAGCAAAGCGGCAACATGCTCTGTTGAAGCTAATTTGTCAGAGAGACAATACACACTATGGCACAGTTATTGAAAGGAATTACAGACCAGACACATCTGTGGCTCTCGCTGCTGAATCTGCAGCCAGGCATGGTTGTGTTTTATAATGGCCATAACATGGTGGCGCTGTGAAGCTTATGAAGCTCACACACGTACCATGCTTGGCCCAAGTGCTCAACTTCGTAGTACAGGGGTTTCCGAAAACCTACTCATATTTTCCACATCAGCGACCATTTCAGCAAGTCAGCTACAGCTGCTGCCGCTTTGGCAGTACTGCCACAGCGCATGCAAGTGCAAGCTCACTGACTGGTGTGCGACATCACTGTGTGCTGGAAATCCACACTGCACATGCTGGCAAGGCTTTGTGAGCAACAGAGGCCAATTGTGGATTACCAGATTCAACACGCCTGTCAGTATTCTGGTCACCCTCCACACATAACAGCTAAAGAGTGGGCATGGATGTCTGACATTTGTCCAGTTCTCCAAAATCTTGAGGACTCCACAAAGATGGTGAGTGGCGATGATGCCATTATCAGGGCAACAATCCCGCTTCTGTGTGTACTTAACAGTCACTGCTGAGAATTGAACATGAATCTTTGCATGCGGTCCAGGTGGGGATGGAGGAAGACATGAGACAGGGAGATACTACCCAGCCCAGCCTCATCTCATCTGCTCAGTATGGATTGGGTAAAAATGAGGATGTGAAGGCTGAGGAGGAGGTGGAACAGGAGTTGGCTAATAGGGCAACAGAGGCTAGTACCCACACAAGCGTTTCCCATCTTTCCTATGTGGATGGGCTGAGGAGGGAAATGAGGAGGAAGAGATGGAGAAGAAGGATGAGATGGTAAGTAGTCACCATGGAGGAAACAGGGAAGTGTTGCCTGTAGGGACCTTGGCACAGATGGTAGATATTATGTACCGCTGCCTTTCCTGTGACCCATCGGTACAAGGAGATCCTTGCATCTCTTGGCAAAATAGAAAAAGTAGGCGCGCACTTACCCTGTTGCGGTGAATATCACTTTATTAGGACATATAAACAAACGGATAGCAGGGAGGGATAGAGTCAGCCACGGACAACGATCGTTTCGTGCTCTACGGCACTTCTACGGCACTTCAACACTACGGCACTCTACGGCACTCTGACGATCTGTATACATTTTTTCTGGCAGCAGCACCCCGTTGATTCAGGTGTAAAGGATTCATACAGCCAGTATCACTTTCTGTGGTGCTAGACCGATAATATAATACGGTCATTGAGTTTGACCTTTGAGCAGTGCGGATGTGTGTTTTTTCTACTATTGATCCTTGCATCTACTTCCTGAGGTGTGGATGTCTACTGAAATGGTGCTATAAGAGAAGACCATTATGGAAAATAGGTTGGAAAAATTCCCATCAGACAATGCTAGCGGCAGGGGGGAAAGCTTCCTTACCCAACCAGGAGGAGAGGCGAGGGAGACACAAAGCAGAGGCAGGGGAACACTGGCAAAGGCCTGGGCCAATTTCATGACACCCTCCCATCGTCCAGGCCCTGATCACCAGGTATTTTTGACATGGAGGGAAAAGTTTTTAAAGATGGTCAAGCAATACCTAGCCGACAAAATACAGTGTACTCCCTTATTTCCTTTGTGACCTTCAACTATTGGGTCTCATAGCTGGACATCTGGTATGAGCTGTTCCTCTATGCCTTGGAGGTGTTTTGTTGCCCTGCCACTAGAATCTTGTTTCAGCGGGTTTTTAGTGCTGCCTGGGGTGGTCAAAACAGACAGGTGCTTTCACTCGTCAACAGAAAGTGCTGACAGGCTCACTCTGATAAAAATGAACAAAGCTGGGATTAGAAAAAAAAAAACTTAATAAAAAAAAAACAAATAACCTTGCAAACCTTTGGTAACCTGGATAAAAATCCACCTTTAATTATCATTTTAAAACCATGTAACAGTCACAAACAACAAAACACAAACAAAAACACACAGCCGTGCAGTCTCTATATAGACATTTATACTGTATATATGTAATATCAGCCAATAACTAGGGCTGAATATTGCTGTTGATTTTTCCTGTCTTACATTTATGATGTGGCTACCAAATGTGAGCTTACCATTTAAACATGTTTAAGTAAACTAATATCCATAGGGTCTCCAAGGGTCAGCCGCCGTTGAGTGGGGGCGCCATATCCGCTGACAAGTAGGGCGCCAACCCCCACAGTCAGGCAGGTTTTGTTACCAGCAAGGAACAGAGCTAGTGAGGTTGTTTTTATTCATGATCACTTTTTGCACTTTGGTTTTGTCTGTGTCTTTCACCCTGCCACAATCTAACCCTCAGTCAATATCTGCTTTTATAAATCCCTATCTAATTTTCCGGTCATGCATATCTGATGGTACAAATGAGACACTAAACTAGGGTGCATGTAGGAGATATAGGGTCAACCGATGTTGAGCGGGGGCACAAATCTTGCATATATATATAGGGTGCCAACCTCCGCTGATAGGTAGGATTTATTAGGTTGTTGTTGTAGGGATTATCTAGACTTCACGGCTGTGTGTTTTTGTTTTGTTGTTTGTGGCTGTTACATGGTTTTAAAATGATAATTAAAGGTGGATTTTTATACGGGTTACCAAAGGTTTACAAGGTTATTTGTTTTTTTTTCTTAAGTTTTTTTTACCTTGAATTTAGCTATCAGCTCTCTTGTATTTGTTTAGTCAAAAATCTGGGATTAGCCACAACTTTTCCAAACCACCAGATGACAGCAGCACGTAAAGTGTTTTCAATACTCAATATCTGAATGAAGCCCAAAAGTTGTTGACTGGATGACCCTACTTATAATTTTTTCAAAGTGCAAAACCTTTATGAGTGTACGAGTACATCAACTACGCTTTCAAATTATTTTAATGAGGCTCTCCAGTTGTTGCTTTCAAAGGTCCATGAATGAATGTATTACCCTCCTTAGAATTTTCTCATGGCTTAGCACTTTATTCAGAGCTTTTATGACTGTTGGAGTACATCAACTACACTTTATTAACCCCTTCCCGACATTAGGCGCAATAGTACGGCGATGTCGGACTTCCTCCCTTTGATGTCGGCTCCGGCGGTTAGCCCACATCTTTCCCAGCACATATCAGCTGTTTTGAACAGCTGACATGTGCCCAGAATAGCCATGGGTAGAATCGCGTTCCACCCACGGCTGTTATTTCCTTAAATGCAGCTGTCAAATGCTGACAGCGGCATTTAAATAGCACTTCCAGGTGGAAATACGCACAACGGTGACCCCTGTCACATGATCGCGGGTCGCTGGTGTGCTGGCATGAGAGCAGAGGTCTCCAGTGATCGGCGCTCATAGCAAGTAAGTAAATCTGCTATATGGAGGCGATCTGATCATTGCCTCTATGCAGCAGAGCCGATCGGGTTGTGGCAGCTTCTAGTCTCCCATGGAGACTATTAAAGCATGCCAAAAATAAAAAATGTTTTTAAAAAAATAAAAATAAAAGTTCAAATCACCCCCCTTTTGCCCCATTCAAAATAAAACAATAAAAGAAAAATCAAACATACACATATTTGGAATCGCCGCATTCAGAATCGCCCGTTCTATCAATAAAAAAAAGAATTAACCTGATCGCTAAACGGCGTAGCGAGAAAAAAAAGTAAAACCACCAGAATTACATTTTTTTGGGTTGCCGCGATATTGCATTAAAATGAAATAACAGCTGATCAAAAGATCATATCTGCACCAAACTGGTATCATTAAAAACTTCAGCTCGGCACACAAAAAATAAGCCCTCACCCAACCCGAGATCATGAAAAATGGAGACGCTACAGGTATTGGAAATTTTTTTTTTACCACTTAGATAAAAGAGAACCTAGACATGTTTGGTGTCTATGAACTCATAATAAGATATATTGATACACCGCACACGCTCTTGATATTTGTTTGCAAAAAATTATAAAGTTTTATTCATATAACATCAGTATGGGAGCAAAATAAAATATGTAAAATGAGCGACCAAATTATATTATATATATATAAAAATATATAATTTGGTCGCTCATTGTACATATCTTATTTTGCTCCCATACTGATGTTATGTGAATACAACTTTATAATGTTTTGCATGCAAATATCAAGAGAGTGTGCGGTGTATCAATATATCTTATGATTGGGGACTTTCTACAATCTATTACACCAGCACCTTGCTCCAAGAGCCGAGTGCACACCATTATTATTTATTTATGAATTCATAATGACCTGGAGAATCATAATGGCAGGTCAGTTTTAGCATTTAGTGAACATACCGTATTTTCCGGCGTATAAGACGACTTTTTAACCCCTGAAAATCTTCTTAAAAGTCGGGGGTCGTCTTATACGCCGGGTATCATCTTGTACGCCGGGTGTATATGGTGGGTGTGAGTGGAGTATGCCCCATTACCTGACATTGTAGCTGCAGCCAGCGTCAGCGTGGGGTGCTGGGGAGCGGCGGCGGCTGCTCCTCTTTGTGCTGCATGGGTGCTGTGGGGCGGAGGCTCCTCTTCATGCAGCGTCGGGGCTCTGTGCTGTGGGGCGGCAGCGGCGGCGTATCTTCCCGCAGAGTCAGTCGGGGCTCCTCCGGCATCTCCTGAAAACCCGGAGGCGCCGGCAGCTCCATTGCTGCGATGCGGTGGCCTCCGGGAAAATAGCCGCTGGGGGCGGCGCATGCTCAGATTCAGATCTCGTATTTTCCATGCTCAGATTCAGATCTCGTATTTTTCCTAATAACACCACCAGGGGTGGTGTTATTAGGAAAAATACATCGGTGCATTTCTAATCTCACATAAACTTTTCAACATTAAAAGATTCACATACAAGTCAAATGATGACAACTAATTATGTTTTGTGTTTTTACTTTTTTATGCATCATACAAAGAATCATTTTGACCAACTTTACTAGTGCTCGTACTTGAGCTACTGTAGCTTCCTCCTTGTAATAACCTTATAAACACATATCCAAGGTCCAGGCTGACAATCTTTGAGAATTTCCAGTAAAACAGTCCCATCCCGAAGTGGTTAATTCTTAATTGGTATCTTGGAATTGCCAAATAAAAGAAGCAAGGTTGCAGCTTGGTATATTTTAAGCAAGCCTGTAACAACCAGTAGCCCCTTTGAGAAGTGTACCCATTACTAAAATTGCCTTTCCTAGCAGTAAATTGTAAACAGGTGGCGTTTGAGATCAGATCTGTGGGGAGTATTGGATAGTAGCTTACAAATCCCACGGAACAGGCTCTGTTTCACGTAGTATGACATTTCAAGGCTCTTTAGAATCATATCTCTAATTCAGCCTTTATTGTTTTCCAGGCTTTGTTTTGGATTTTACAACTTTTTTTTTTTGCTGTTGCCTCTCACACAATCTACATAGTATTAAATATTATTATGTCCCTATACAGTTTACTCATAGATAATATTACAATTGTATTACTACATTCTGGATCAGACACTAGGTATTTAATTAAGTGATATTGACAAATACAGGACACTCCCGGCTAGTTATCGACTGGTAGAGGAGGTAAGAGAGCCTGTGGTGAAGCCCAAACTGCTTCCCCCCACTGATCAATACATTCCATGGATTACCATCTCCAATGGCCATTATTTCTATTGTATTTCTCGAAATTTATTGCCTTCTTTGACAGGTTTCAAGTCTTTCTTTTTCTGCAACTGGCTGTGATTGACTGCATGATCAAGCATCCATTACTGAACAAGAAGTTTGCTATGTGTCGTATATAGGGGTGCAGGCGGCTGATGACATATAAGAAAAGCGTTTACATGATTTTGATGTGATTGCTGAATATGGCAGAGTTGTCTGTTTTCTATGGCATAAAGCTTACAAAAAAGACAGACGTTTCTGATGCTGATTTATTTTATGTACTCTAAAACCCACTTTTGATAGCTGTATACATGTTCATAGTTATTGCGCTTTACCTAAAAATAGGTCAGATTCTTTTTCTATATTTTTTACTTAAGAAAAATAGTTAAATTAGTCATTGATTTGTCTAGAATTTATATTGATGAGGTTCAGTGACTGAAGTTCTCGCTGCTACCATGAATGTCATAATCTTAGTACCCTATAAATAGCATAACTCCTTTGGCTCTATGGGCTCACGACTTTGTGTGAAAGCTAAGAATCACTTTCAGGTTCAGAGTTTGTACACATAGCTACTTTGTGTGTCTGTATATGATTATGGTCTGCGGGGTAAAGTTTCTCCTTGTGGAGAGTGACATACCAACTCTGGCTTGTCAAGGTAAGTAGGCTTATTTGCCATGCAATGCTCCTCTGGGAAATTTTATATGCAAATTGTCTCTTCGGGGAGAAAGTGGACTTGAACTCTATAGCGCCACCTGTTGGAAGTAGTGATCCTACAAGTGACATTCAACTCTTTAACAAGTCTTGCAATATGACTTATGATAAAAGCCAAAGCAGAATCTCAATTTGCAGACACGCTGTTTCGGGCTAATGACCCTTGACGGTGCAAAGTCCTCTTTTTCTCTGAAGAGGCAATTCGCATATAAACCCCTTAGACCCCAGTCCAGAGCCTCTCACCCTGCGAAATCAGATCTCATACTTTGCACTGACGAGGGCCAATAGCCAAAACACCGTGTCTGCAAATTGAGATTCTGATTTGGCTTTTCAAGTCCTCTTTCTCTTTGAAGAGGCAATTTGCATATAATATTTCCCAGAGGAGCATTGTATGGCGAAGCCAGAGCTGGCATGTCACTCTCCACAAGGAGAAACTTAACCCCTTAGACCTCAGTCCAGAGCCTCTCACCTAGCCAAACCAGATCTCATACTTTGCACTGACGAGGGCCAATAACCCGAAACATCGTGTTTGAAATTCTGATTTGGCTTTTATCCTAAGTCATATTGCAAGACTCGTTAAAGGGTTGATTGTGACATGTAGGATCGCTACTTCCAACAGGTGGCGCTATAGAGTTCAAGTCCTCTTTCTCTCTGAAAAGGCAGTTTCCATATGATTAGAAACTGCTCTCATACAAATACTTTCATAAAACAACATGGGCCTATAGAATTCTATGGACATCATATTATGGATCTGTAATGCAGAAACCCTAATGTATAGAAATATAAATCGGAAGGCGACTGAAATCAAGTTTTGACCCCTGATCTTATCCATTTTTGGAATTGTAGCTGTCTTTGGTGTCGCTGCTTTCATACTTTCTATGTGTAATTTTTGGACATGTTTAAAAATGTTACAATTAGTTAAATATTTTATTCATACAGTATGTAGCATCAGAAAATGATATTTTTTAAAATCAGGTTTTGTGTTAAAAGTATTTTGATTGAATTTTTAGCAGTGTTATTCTTCAAAATGTAAATTCTGCACTGGGGCTATATTAACACTTCCTGTTGCTTACTGATGACTTTTCAGAAGTTTCATTATCATCATAGGCAAGATTACAAAGACAAGTAAAACATAATCCACTCTTCAAAATATATGATGTCATAGTCTGCATGCTCCCTCTCCACTCTCATTACCTTTGCACACGTTTATTAGATGCTTTAATAGAAATTATACCATCTGAGTCAGTCTGCTGCTGGTAATGTAAATGTGGATTTTTTGAAAGAACAGGAAATATGAGCCCAGAATAGCTCAATGACCAAAGTGAATATTGTAAGTTTTCTAAAAAAAAATTGTAATTGCGCAATAAAGACAGCAAAAAAGTAAAGAAAATATATATTTAAACTAAAAACATGATTTAAATAGTAGATTAATATCTGTCACATTACCTTTAGGACTTACACTGGTGTATAACTCAGACAAGTGCAAGTGATGAAAAGTTGGATTGCACTTGGACCAATGTTATTTCGTGAGGCAGTGCAGATCTGTGTATTTTTTTCTCAGCTATATCTGATGGGCGTGAGAAAAAAAATTGTATTCCACATGGACCATCAGTATGGCATCTGATTTTTATGGATAAATTCCAATTCCGTAGCATAGTAAACAGTAAAAGATTAATAATAATAATAATAATAATAATAAGAATAATCTTTATTTTTATATAGCGCTAACATATTCCGCAGCGCTTTACATTTTGCACACATTATCATTAATAGCTACTGAGTAAAAATATGAATTGTACACGGACAGTACACGGATGATAAGTGAGAAAAAAAATCATCCAACTCTCCAAATGACAATAGGACTGATTTTTTTATACACTAGCATGAGCTTACCCTTAAGGGTTCCATTTTTTTTACCCTCAAGGGTTCTATTTTTCACAAAGACATATACTATTCAAGACAGTTGTCTAGTAATATTTGAAGAGCTAATAGGACAAACACCCCAAAGTTTACCTTGTCAATCAGAGATCGTATATGGGCTGTCAGTACCTACACTTTTGATATATACAGCTGAGGTGCTAAGACATTGGGATCAATGGTTCCAGTGCCTCAGCTGTATTCTCAGTGGCGTAGTCTTGCTTTGCAGGCGGCTACATTGTGTGTCTGAATGAGCCCTTAGAGGTGTCTAGTGCAATTATAAAGTACACAGCATCACACCATCTCTGAAAACAGTAGAGAGTCATGGGTTGGATTTGTTTAACCACTTCATGAACAAACCTTTTTCAATACTTTTGATGCTGCAGTCTAAAATGGTGTAGTTTTTATATATAACTACATTTTTTTTATATATTTTATTTAGGCTGAAACGATTTTTATTCTTGATAACTGTTCTCAGAGCTTGTTGTCAGATGATCCTTCTAATAAAAAAGGAATTGTCCAAAACTGCAAACCACATTGAAGGGGTTGTTCAGCTCCCCCCGCCCCCCCAAGGTTAGGGCCATATCTACAGTGGGTACGGAAAGTATTCAAATCCCTTTACATTTTTCACTCTTTGTTTCATTGCAGCCATTTGGTAAATTTAAAAAAGTTCTTTTTTTTTTCATTAATGTACACTCTGCACCCCATCTTGACTGAAAAAAACCAGAAATGTAGTAATTTTTTGCAAATTTATTAAAAAAGAAAAACTGAAATATCACATGGTCATAAGTATTCAGACCCTTTGCTCAGTATTGAGTAGAAGCATCCTTTTGAGCTATTACAGCCATGAGTCTTCTTGGGAATGATGCAACAAGTTTTTCACACCTGGATTTTGGGATTCTCTGCGATTCTTCCTTGCAGATCCTCTCCAGTTCCGTCAGGTTGGATGGTGAATGTTGGTGGACAACCATTTTCAGGTCTCGCTAGAGATGTTCAGTTGGGTTTAGGTCAGGGCTCTGGCTGGGCCAGTCAAGAATGGTCACAGAGTTGTTCTGAAACCACTTTGCTATTTTAGCTGTGTGCTTAGGGTCATTGTCTTGTTGGGAGGTGAACCTTCAGCTAAGTCTGAGGTCCAGAGCACTCTGGAAAAGGTTTTCATCCAGGATCTGTACTTAGCCACATTCATGTTTCCTTCAATAACAACCAGTCGTCCTTTCACTGGAGCCTGAAAAACACCCCCATAGCATGATGCTGCCACCACCATGTTTCACTGTTGGGATTGTATTGGGCAGGTGATGAGCGGTGTCTGGTTTTCTCCACACATACCGCTTAGAATTATCGCCTAAAAGCTCTATCTGCGTCTCATCATACCAGAGAATCTTATTTCTCATAGTCTGGGAGTCCTTCATGTGTTTTTTTTTTATCAAACTCAATGCAGGCTTTCATATGTCTTGCACTGAGGAGAGGCTTCTTCCATGTAGGGATTATGGAGGCCTCTGTGCTCTTAGGAACCTTGAGTACTGCAGAAATTCTTTTGTATCTTTGGCCAGATCTGTGCCTTGCCACAATTCTGTCTCTGAGCTCCTTGGCCAGTTCATTTGACCTCATGATTCTCAGCACGGTGGCTCAGTGGATAGCACTGCAGCCTTGCAATCCCACCAAGGACAACATCTGCAAGTTTGTATGTTCTCCCCGTGTTTGCGTGGGTTAACTCCCACATTCCAAAGACATACTGATAGGGATTGTAGATTGTGAGCCCCAATGGGGACAGTGCCAATAATGTATGTAAAGCACTGTGGAATAAATGGCGCCATATAAATGAGTAAAATAGATAAATAAATAAAATTTGGTCTGATATGCACTATGAACTGTGAGGTTGGATATAGACAGGTGTGTGCCTTTCCAAATCGAGTCCTATCAGTTTAATTAAACACAGCTGGCCTCCAATGAAGTAGAACCATCGCAAGGAGGATCACAAGGAAATGGACAGCATATGACTTAAATATGAGTGTCTGAGCAAAGGGTCTGAATACTTATGACCATGTGATATTTCAGTTTTTCTTTTCTAACAAATTTGCAAATTTTTTTACATTTCTGTTTTATTCAGTCAAGATGGGGTGCAGAGTGTACATTAATGAGGAAAAAATGAACTATTAGTTTACCAAATGGCTGCAGTGAAACAAAGAGTGAAACATTTAAAGGGGTATGAATACTTTCCGTACCCACTGTATCTACCTGTTGTACAGTAATGCTTGAAATGTTTGTGAAATCTTGGGAATTTTACAGATTTCAGCATAAATTTGACCTAAAATTATATCAGATGTTCACACAAGCCCTCAGAGTAGATAAAGAAAACTAAATCAAACAAATAAGTCACAAATATTAGACTGTCAATTTTTTATTGAGAAAAATGATCTAATATCACGTCTGTAAGTAGCGTAAGTACAGTATGTGGACATTTAGGATTAGCAGATAATTTAAAGTTGAAATTAGAATCTGGTATTTTCAATCAATGGGATGACAATTAGGTATAAGTGGGTAGCCAGTTTTATTGAAAAAATTAAGATCTATCAAAGTCTGATCTTCGTAGTACTTGTTTGTGGAAGTGTGTCATGTCACAAACAAAAATTTCTGACGTCCTCTGAAGAATAGTTATGAATGCTCATCTGGCTAGAAAAGATTAGAAAACCTTCTCTAGAGAGTTTGAACGCCACCATTCCACAGTCAGACTGTGTACAAATGGATGAAATACCACTACCATTATTCCCTCCCCAGGTGTGATCGACCAGCAAACATCACTCTAACAGCAAGGCAGAAATTAGTTTGTGAGGTCATAAATGAACCCAAGGTAACCTCTAAGAAACTAAAGGCCTCTCTCACATTAGCTAAAGTTAATGTTCATTAGTCTGGGTCATGCAGCAAGACAACGACCCAAAGCACTCAAGTTGTTCTACAAAGGAATGGTTAACTATGAATAAAGTTAAAGTTTTAAATGGCTATATCAAAATCCATGCCTAAATACAGTGGCATGTAAAAGTTTGGACACCCCTGGGAAAATTACTGTTATTGTGAACAGTTAAAGAAGATTAAATGATCTCTAAAAGGCTTAAAGTTAAATGACACATTTCCTTTATGTTTTAAGCAAAAAATATATAAATATTTTTATCTTTTACATTTTGATAATTACAAAAAGGAAAATGTGTCAGGCTGCATGGTTAGTACCTAGTAACACCCCCTTTAGAAAGTATCACAGCGTGTAAGCACTTTTTGTAGCCAAATAAGATTGTTTCAATTCTTGTTTGAAGGATTTTCATCCATTCTTCCATAGAAAATTCCAGTTCTGTGAGATTCCTTTGTCATCTTGTATGTACTGCTATTTTGAGGTCTAGCCACATATTTTCAATGATGTTCAGATCAGTGGACTGTGAGGGCCATTGTAAAACCTTCATCTTGCGCCTTTTGAGGTCGTCTGTTGTGGATTTTGACATGTATTTATGATCATTATCCATTTGTAGAAGCCATCTTCTTTTCAAATTCAGCTTATTTACAGACGATGTTATGTTTGCATCAAGAATTTGTCAAAATTTCTTTGAATCCATTCTTCCCTCAACCCGTGAAATGTTCCGTGCCATTGGCTGCAACACAACCCCAAAGCATGATTGAGCCACCCCCATGCTTAATGGTTGGTGAGATGTCCTTGTCTTGAATTCTGTGCCCTTTTTTCTCCACAAATACCTTGGATCATTGCGGTCAAAGAGTTCTTTTTTAACCTCATCGGTCCACAGGACTTATTAGGCTTGTTTAGATATCATTTTGCATACTTCTGACTCTAAATTTTATGGTGAGGATGCAGAAGAGGTTTTCTCCTGATGACTCCTCCACAAAAGCCATATTTGTTCAGGAGTCTCTGAATAGTAGAACAATGTACCACAACTCCGGAGTCTGCTAAATCTTTCAGAAGGTCTTTTGCAGTCAAGCAGGGGTTCTGATTTGCCTCTCTAGCAATCCTACAAGCAGCTTTCACTGAAATTTTTCTTGGTCTCCCAGACCTTATCTTGACCTCCATTCCAGTTCATGTTAACTGCCATTTCTTAATTACATTTTTTATTGAGGAAAGGGCAACTTGAAAACAGTTTTATATCTTCTTATAGCCTTTTACTGCTTTGTGGACCGTCACCTTTTTTATTTTCAGAATGCTAGGCAGCTGTTTAGAACAACCCATGGCTACTCTTTTTTGGCATTAGTTTAGTGGAGTCTGTGTTTTCATAAAGCTGGGAAATTTGCATCACCTGTCCTTTCCTAACCATAATCCTAACAGGCTAATTAAGTTCTGAAACCTTGGTCAAAGTTATCTGAGCAAACTAATCTCCAAGGATGCCCAAACTTTTGCATCGGCCAATTTTCCTTTTTGTAATTTTTAAAATGTAAAAAATTAAAATAGATATTATTTTCTTTCACCTAAAAAACAAAGGAAACATGTCATCCTTAAATTTAGGCCCTTTAGAGATAATTTAATCTTCAAGTTGCTTATCTAGTCATAATAACAGTAATTTTGACCAGGGGTGCCCAAACTTTTCCATGCTACTGTATCAAGCACCTCTGTATATGGTATTATAGCTTATCCCCATTCATTAGAAAGCAGCTAAACCAGATGCATTGCATTGAACGTTTTGGTGCTGTTTCCAATTTTTTCTAACACTGGACAACCACTTTAAATATGAGTTTGTTTTCTGCCACACTTCAAAAAATATATTGGTAATTGCCTTGATATGAAATTATCCTAAATGTGTTAGTGCCACACACACTGGTCTAAAGGTACCTTCACACTAAACGATATTGCTAGCGATCTATGACGTTGCAGCGTCCTGGCTAGCGATATCGTTCAGTTTCACACGCAGCAGCGATCAGGATCCTGCTGTGATGTCGTTGGTCGGGGCTAGAAGGCCAGGACTTTATTTGGTCGCTGGCTCTCCCACTGACATCGCTGAATCGGCGTGTGTGACACCGATTCAGCGATGTCTTCACTGGTAACCAGGGTAAACATCGGGTTACTAAGCGCAGGGCCGCGCTTAGTAACCCGATGTTTACCCTGGTTACCATCCTAAAAGTAAAAAAAACAAACGCTTCATACTTACCTTCCGCTGTCTGTCCTCCGGCGCTCTGCTTTCCTGCACTCACTGTGAGCACAGCGGCCGGAAAGCAGAGCGGTGACGTCACAGCTCTGCTTTCCGGCCGCTGTGCGCACAGCCAGTACAGAGAAGCACAGCGCCGGTGACAGACAGCGGAAGGTAAGTATGAAGCGTTTGTTTTTTTTACTTTTAGGATGGTAACTAGGGTAAACATCGGGTTACTAAGCGCGGCCCTGCGCTTAGTAACCCGATGTTTACCCTGGTTACCGGCATCGTTGGTCGCTGGAGAGCGGTCTGTGTGACAGCTCTCCAGCGACCAAACAGCGATGCTGCAGCGATCCGGATCGTTGTCTGGATCGCTGCAGCGTCGTTTAGTGTGAAGGTACCTTAAGTTTGGCTGAAATTTGCTGAATTTGGTGGAACTGACTGACTATCTAATGCATATTTAATGTTCAGATGAAATTCTTTTGATCTATTTCAGAGAATAAAAGGCATTTTAATAAGTCCGATTATTTCTCGGCAAGGTAGATAAGGCGCTGCCAAGAATGTCTGGCACTTCCTCCACTCTCCCATTCAGGGCATATGTATGCTCAGCCAAGCTGAGTGTGAATGTGTATAGCAGTGGGGATCCGAAAGAATAGCTGTCAGCTGACTGAGCATTTGGTAGACAGATATTGAATGTGTATGAGAGAGAGCCACAGGAGACAGGAATTGATGGGGGTCAATGCATTTTATGTACCACGCTGTGTAATATATTGCAGAATAGTGTCACATTAAGAGCAAAGTATATAAAAAATAAATTAATTACAAGTGAAAACCAAGTGAACATGCCTTTCAGGTATCCTTTTATACAAACTGGTGGAAAAACGTGTTCAATCAGATATCTCTGTAAGGCTGGAGTCACACTTGCCGTATGAAAAATCGGTCCGAGAATCGCACCAATGTTCTCTATAAGGTGATCCCTATGTAATCCATTTGCAATGCGATTATGCGTTTTCCTCGCATCTATGTATGTATCCATGTGACATCCGCATGACATAACAAAATTCTCAATGGGGTCTGTTACAAACCCCCAAATATAACAGAAACCATGGAAAGTCTACTTCTAAAGCAGATAGATGAAGCTGCAACCCATAATGAGGTCCTGGTTATGGGGGACTTTAACTACCCGGATATTAACTGGGAAACAGAAACCTGTGAAACCCATAAAGGCAACAGGTTTCTGCTAATAACCAAGAAAAATTATCTTTCACAATTGGTGCAGAATCCAACCAGAGGAGCAGCACTTTTAGACCTAATACTATCTAATAGACCTGACAGAATAACAAATCTGCAGGTGGTTGGGCATCTAGGAAATAGCGACCACAATATTGTACAGTTTCACCTGTCTTTCACTAGGGGGACTTGTCAGGGAGTCACAAAAACACTGAACTTTAGGAAGGCAAAGTTTGACCAGCTTAGAGATGCCCTTAATCTGGTAGACTGGGACAATATCCTCAGAAATAAGAATACAGATAATAAATGGGAAATGTTTAAGAACATCCTAAATAGGCAGTGTAAGCGGTTTATACCTTGTGGGAATAAAAGGACTAGAAATAGGAAAAACCCAATGTGGCTAAACAAAGAAGTAAGACAGGCAATTAACAGTAAAAAGAAAGCATTTGCACTACTAAAGCAGGATGGCACCATTGAAGCTCTAAAAAACTATAGGGAGAAAAATACTTTATCTAAAAAACTAATTAAAGCTGCCAAAAAGGAAACAGAGAAGCACATTGCTAAGGAGAGTAAAACTAATCCCAAACTGTTCTTCAACTATATCAATAGTAAAAGAATAAAAACTGAAAATGTAGGCCCCTTAAAAAATAGTGAGGAAAGAATGGTTGTAGATGACGAGGAAAAAGCTAACATATTAAACACCTTCTTCTCCACGGTATTCACGGTGGAAAATGAAATGCTAGGTGAAATCCCAAGAAACAATGAAAACCCTATATTAAGGGTCACCAATCTAACCCAAGAAGAGGTGCGAAACCGGCAAAATAAGATTAAAATAGATAAATCTCCGGGTCCGGATGGCATACACCCACGAGTACTAAGGGAACTAAGTAATGTAATAGATAAACCATTATTTCTTATTTTTAGGGACTCTATAGTGACAGGATCTGTTCCGCAGGACTGGTGCATAGCAAATGTGGTGCCAATATTCAAAAAGGGCTCTAAAAGTGAACCTGGAAATTATAGGCCAGTAAGTCTAACCTCTATTGTTGGTAAAATATTTGAAGGGTTTCTGAGGGATGTTATTCTGGATTATCTCAATGAGAATAACTGTTTAACTCCATATCAGCATGGGTTTATGAGAAATCGCTCCTGTCAAACCAATCTAATCAGTTTTTATGAAGAGGTAAGCTATAGGCTGGACCACGGTGAGTCATTGGACGTGGTATATCTCGATTTTTCCAAAGCGTTTGATACCGTGCCGCACAAGAGGTTGGTACACAAAATGAGAATGCTTGGTCTGGGGGAAAATGTGTGTAAATGGGTTAGTAACTGGCTTAGTGATAGAAAGCAGAGGGTGGTTATAAATGGTATAGTCTCTAACTGGGTCGCTGTGACCAGTGGGGTACCGCAGGGGTCAGTATTGGGACCTGTTCTCTTCAACATATTCATTAATGATCTGGTAGAAGGTTAACACAGTAAAATATCGATATTTGCAGATGATACAAAACTATGTAAAGCAGTTAATACAAGAGAAGATAGTATTCTGCTACAGATGGATCTGGATAAGTTGGAAACTTGGGCTGAAAGGTGGCAGATGAGGTTTAACAATGATAAATGTAAGGTTATACACATGGGAAGAAGGAATCAATATCACCATTACACACTGAATGGGAAACCACTGGGTAAATCTGACAGGGAGAAGGACTTGGGGATCCTAGTTAATGATAAACTTACCTGGGGCAGCCAGTGCCAGGCAGCAGCTGCCAAGGCAAACAGGATCATGGGGTGCATTAAAAGAGGTCTGGATACACATGATGAGAGCATTATACTGCCTCTGTACAAATCCCTAGTTAGACCGCACATGGAGTACTGTGTCCAGTTTTGGGCACCGGTGCTCATGAAGGATATAATGGAACTAGAGAGAGTACAAAGGAGGGCAACAAAATTAATAAAGGGGATGGGAGAACTACAATACCCAGATAGATTAGCGAAATTAGGATTATTTAGTCTAGAAAAAAGACGACTGAGGGGCGATCTAATAACCATGTATAAGTATATAAGGGGACAATACAAATATCTCGCTGAGGATCTGTTTATACCAAGGAAGGTGACGGGCACAAGGGGGCATTCTTTGCGTCTGGAGGAGAGAAGGTTTTTCCACCAACATAGAAGAGGATTCTTTACTGTTAGGGCAGTGAGAATCTGGAATTGCTTGCCTGAGGAGGTGGTGATGGCGAACTCAGTCGAGGGGTTCAAGAGAGGCCTGGATGTCTTCCTGGAGCAGAACAATATTGTATCATACAATTATTAGGTTCTGTAGAAGGACGTAGATCTGGGGATTTATTATGATGGAATATAGGCTGAACTGGATGGACAAATGTCTTTTTTCGGCCTTACTAACTATGTTACTATGTTACTATGTTACATCCTCGTGGCTTTACATTTCTCACTGCTTTTCCTCATTGAATTTGATGGCTCAATGGGCTGAAATGAGAAAAATGTGTGCGCATTTCTCGCATGTCACACGGATGGTCCGTGTGGTGTCCGTGTTTTTCTCGCACCCATTGGCTTGTATTGGCGAGACTCGGCTGATACTGCCCCATAGATTTACACTGCTCCGAGTGCTATGAGATTTTATCTTGCATAGCACTCGTCTGTATTCCTCTGTAGTGTGACTTCGGCCTTATCGTGGACATTGGTTGACAACCAATATCTCTACCAGTATTTTACCTTTGTGGTAAATCTCATGTCCTCCAGTCCCTACATCACAACACAGGTTTGCTAACTAAGGCCTCACTTAGATATCTTTTTCTTTTTGTTGATCAATGCGGGTCAGGTTATCCAATTCCACATATTCCACCTATTTAATCAGTTGCGACTTTTAAAAAAAAGTTGGGCTTTTTTGGACATAAGTACTTTCTTATTCTGGGGAACATTTTGCAGGTTTTTTTTTGCACAGTTTAAACTTAACAACATTTTTAAATAAAATGTGACTTTATATTCTACAAGGGCACAAAACAAGCAAAAGAGTTAGAATAAGCATTATTGATGAGCGCACATGCTCGGATACGACGTTATCCGTCCATGCTCATGGGCTAACTGAGTGGCTCCGGCGTACTCTAAAAATATGTTCGAGTCCCCGCGGCTGCATGTCTCGACAGCCGCAACACAATCATGGCAATCCCTGCTTGTGTTGCGGCTGTCGAACAGACATGTAGCCGTGGGGACTTGAATATATTTTTCGAGCACACCGAAGACATTCGGTTAGCACCCAAGCATGGTCGGATAACACCTTATAATACCTTATCTGAGCACATTCACTCATCACTAATAAGTATTGTTCAATTTACAAACAAATCATCAAACATCACGTCCCATTTTAAAGAATTTAGTAAAAAATTTGACAGTGAAAAACTAAGACTGAAAAGTGACTTTAAAAATACCACATGATGAACCACAGTTTTACAGTTTTATTCTTAACTAGATGGTGGCCCGATTCTAATGCATCGGGTATTCTAGAATATGCATGTCCACGTAGTATATTGTACAGCCCATGTAGTATATTGCCTAGCCACGTAGTATATTGCCCAGCCACGTAGTATATTGCCCAGCCACGTAGTATATTACCCAGTCACGTAGTATATTGCACAGCCACGTAGTATATTGCCCAACCACATAGTATATTGCCCAGTCACGTAGTATATTGCACAGCCACCTAGTATATTGCCCAACCACGTAGTATATTGCCCAGCCACGTAGTATATTGCCCAGTCACGTAGTATATTGCCCAGCCACGTAGTATATTGCCCAGTCACGAAGTATATTGCACAGCCACGTAGTATATTGCCCAACCACGTAGTATATTGCCCAGTCATGTAGTATATTGCACAGCTACATAGTATATTGCCCAACCACGTAGTATATTGCCCAGCCACGTAGTATATTGCCCAGTCACGTAGTATATTGCCCAGTCACGTAGTATATTGCCCAACCACGTAGTATATTGCACAGCCACGTAGTATATTGCCCAACCACGTAGTATATTGCCCAGTCACGTAGTATATTGCCCAGCCACGTAGTATATTGCCCAGTCACATACTATATTGCCCAGCTACGTATTATATTGCCCAGTGATGTAGTATATTGCCCAGCCACATAGTATATTGCCCAGCCACGTAGTATATTGCCCAGTCACGTAGTATATTGCCCAGTTACATAGCATATTGCCCAGTCACGTAGTATATTGCCCAGCCACGTAGTATGTTGCCCAGCCATGTAGTATATTGCACAGCGACGTAGTATACAGCACAGACAAGTAGTATATTGGCCAGTCACGTAGTATATTGGCCAGTCACGTAGTATATTGCCCAGCCACGTAGTATATTGCACAGCCACGTATGTAACAGGTTAAAAAAGACTTAAAATAAAAAATAAACATATACTCACCTTCCGAAGGCCCCTTGTAGTCCTGGCGCCTGTGTGCGGTGCACGCGGCAGCTTCCGGTCCCAGGGTTGGTATTAGTGCAGGACCTGTGATGACGTCACGGTCACATGACCGTGACGTAATGGCAGGTCCTTCTCGCATAGCATCCTTGGCACCAGAACCTGCCACTTGCACTGCCGAGCACAGGGCGCGACGATGGAGGGTGAGAATAACATTTTTTTTTAATTATTATTATTTGTAACATTAGATATTTTTACTATTGATGCTGCATACGCAGCATCAATAGTAAAAAGTTGGTCACACAGTGTTAATAGCTGCGTTAATGGAGTGTGTTACACCGCGGTCCATTAACGCTGGCATTAACGCTGTGTGAGGGCTGACTGGAGGGGAGTATGGAGCGGGAACTGACTGCGGGGAGGAAGGAGCGGCCATTTTGCCAGCGGACTGTGCCCGTCGCTGATTGGTCGTGGCAATGGTCATGGGCGTTTTGCCATGACCAATCAGCAATTTCCATGACAGACAGAGGCCGCGACCAATGAATATCCGTGACAGACAGACAGAAGGACAGACAGAAAGACGGAAGTGACCCTTAGGCAATTATATAGTGGATGTGATTTTCCTTGGCACATACATATCTTTATGTCCCTGTAACTTTTGCATGCCACTATACATTTACTGCGGAAGTTGTAGATATTTTCTTCTAATCTCAACCAAAGCTAAAGGTGAAAAAAGCCTTCATACATTGTTTTTATTTAACATTTTTACGTAAAACTATTTTATGAAATGTGATTTACAGTTTTAACTTCCATAAGTTTTTTTATTGACAGCTTTACATTTTTACTACAGAAAAAGAGAAGGAAAAAAAAAAAGAGCAAGCGTGATGCAATCCGGCGAACACATAGATCTGTATAGTGTAAGCCCAGCATTGTTGGTTTACAGTTATGAAGTATAGGTGAGAATCCATCTCTTCTTTCGTATCCTGATTTTCCCTTTCTATCTATTTCCACCTTAGCCTCAAGATGGCGCTATATTGCTGTAGAACCCTCACGGTACTGGAGACAAAGAATAATATTAAATTCTCAGCTGAGATCTGCTAATGTCAACAAGAGTCCTTAAACCTCTGATTTAGAATACATTATGAGTTGTAATGCATTCCTCTAATTGTGAAACTCTTAATGGATTTGGGACTTCTTTGATATATACTGCTCACCACGTGGGATTCCATATCTAGACTTAGATTACCCAAGAAAAGTCAAACGGGCTTCATCAAACCAATATATTTGACTCCTTTTTAGGGAAAAGTGAAAAATATGACTTATTTCGAAAAGGATAGTTGCCAAAATGAAACGATCTATCACTTGATCCCAACTCCTTATACTTACTCATTACCAAAATATGTAATTACCCCCCAAATAATTTATCTATAGAGAAGAAAAATCTTCTAAATGGAATATGAATGACCTAATGCTACTCTAACAGGCAAGGATATAACTTTTTGTGATGCAGAAGCAATTGGGTTCTTTTTATATACTGTGTTGTGTTGTAAAGCGCTATCTTTTGGTTACCGAATCTTCCAGGCTCATGTAAAGCTTGTTATATTGTCTGAGATTTATTTTTGTCATTATCCTCAAGAAATTCGGATCTGTCTGTCTGACTTCCCGTACCTGTTTATGATCTGTATAAAATTGGTGTGATGATAGAATGGTTTTTAATCCTTTCCCTATGAGATGAGCCTGTAATTCATTGCAAGCCATAGCTGTCAATGCACACTCATACAAAAAGCGTGAGACGTGGGATGTGGTTTGTTTTTTTAAGGTTCACTCAACATAACAAATAAATCCTCTAAATAATTCAGAATTAACATATTTGTCTGGTCGGTTTCGGATGCCCTATTGTATGAGACACTGGGCATGATGTCCTTAACACTTTTACTGCCAGTATGCAGTGTATTTTAGCAATTAAAATATAGAGGGAAAGAAAGAGAGAGAAAAAAGAGAGAAAGTAAAGGAAAGAAAAAAAAGAGAAAACAAAGAGAAAATAAAGGAAAGAAAGAGAGAAAGAAAGAAAGAAAGAAAGAAAGAAAGAAAGAAAGAAAGAAAGAAAAAGAAAGATAGAGAGAAAGGAGGTGAATATGAAAGGAGTGAGGAAGAATAAGAAAGAAAAGAGAAGCAAGAACAAAAAAAGAAAGAATGAAAGTACAAAGAATGAAAAATAAAACACAAAAAAGATATAATGAGAGAACAGACATAAAGAAGCAAAGAAAGATAGAACAGATAGGAAATCGTGAATGCTAGAAATTAAATGAAAGATAAAGACGAAGGGTAAAGATAGAAAGAGAAAGATCGAAGAGAATGATAGAATGGGGAAAAAAATAAAAGAAAGCTGAAAGAAAGAAAAACAAAAAAAAGGAGAAAAAAGAAAATCAGTTTTAAGAAATTAGATGGAAGATGGTGATTTGCATATTTTCCCAACGAGCACTGCCTGATGTCTCCCTACCTTCCTGCTCTTTCTCCCTAAGGAGTGCTAGTATTTCAGTAGAAGAATGAAATATTATTTTGATGGCTAGCCTCTTCTTCCTGACACGGGAGGCTCAACACATCCTAAAATTCAGCTTTCCTGTAATCTAGTCATTTCCCTGAAACACCTTAATAACACTACAGGGGCAGGGTGTTCTTATTTTTTTTCTTCATGTTTGTGCACAGCTATTTATAAAAAAAGATGAGCTACATGTAACGTCTTTTAATAAGAAATAATATCTCATTAAAAAGTCCTTTTCCCGCTCGTCCGTGTGGCAAAGTGAGGATGCTCATTTGTTATTTCATTCTAAATAGGATCGTCTTGCGGTGAGATTCTCTTTTCTTCAAACTGAAATATCTATGCAGCTAAATGACATGTTAATCCATACACTGCCAGAGGGCTCAGCGATGAATTGCAGAGGTATGTGTAGGCACAAAAATAGTTTGTAATAAAATCCCCCCTTTGAACGAGAAGAGGAGGGGGGCTATGAATATGTTGTATCACGTGATAGATATATCTCTCCTTAAAAACACATTTTATGAGTCAAGAAAACATCAAGAGTGGGGTGATAAGAATGTCTAGTCTTTTCATTCAAAGGAACATATACACTGATGCTTCCCGCTTGCTGCAGGAAGTAATGGAAGGTCATTCTATCTCTACAGTTACAGTTGTTCACTATGACCAATGAAAAAAAACACAGTTTTGTGGAATATACCTTCAAATTCTTCTGTTTTTTTATGAGAAAAAAAAGTTTGTTAGTTGCTGGTATAAAAAAAGAAATGATGGGTCACTGGATAAACTTTCAGTACCTTCCAGCAATACCAGACGTCAACTTCTCCCTGAAAATAAAAGATAATTTGGTTGAATATTTTTTGATTTCCTACTTATTTTGAGTTACTAAATTTATGCATGTTTAACTTCGTATGCAAGACACCAATCTATAGAGTAAATCTTCACCCCCAACACAATATTAGAGATGAGCAAATTGGATTAATCAAACAAAGTCCAGCTCACCATAATTGACATCCTTGGAAGCCCAGAGCACGGAACCGCTACGTCAGGGTGCGGTGCTACGTCAGGGTGCGGTGGAATCAAAAAAATGAGCAATCCGGCTCAATGAGGTAGTGAAAATAAACTTTTCTTTATTCACTTAAAAGATGTGCTCGGTGGAGGATAAAAACATCAGCAATAACAAAAAGTAAACTGCGATATCAACGCGTTTCTGGTGACCAAGCATCCTTAGTCACTATCACAAAGTATAGAACATCACATAGCCTATCGTAGCCTGTACAAAAGCTGAGGCAGGGAATGCAGCACATCAACCATTTTGAGGGTAAATCTGTTTAGTGAGAAGATGTCACAGCATATCAGTAGAAGTAGGGAGAAAAAGCCAAAAAACTCTGAATAGGCTGCACAAATAATGTGTGTGATAACAACAATCAAGAACAGGTACTATCTATTTCCCCATAGCCATATATTTGGAAGTTAGTCTAGGGTTTTCTCCCACGATGAGCTTTTGACGCTGAATATTTTTGCTGCATTGGAAACCCATCGTCTTCAAATTCCAGCAAAGGGGATAGGATTTATAGAGATCTGCTGTCCACTCTGCTTTATTTTTACTCAGCATAAACTGACCTAAGGGGCGGGTTTGAAATCCGCAACATTTCAATCTCTCTTGCGGATACGCTGACTTTTATGTGCAGATTTTTCCCATAGACTTGCATTAGATGCGGAAAATCTGCAGGTAAAAAAAGCACATGCCTTTTTAGTGCATTTCCAGGGCGATAACACCCCAAAGACGCATGTAATCCTCACCTCACAATATCAATAAAGTTTTGTCAAAGCCAAATACCAGGAAGTATAAAAAACAAAGCAGCTTTATGTAAAGCATGACACACCAAACAGAGCCAAAAACACAGGGTCAAAAGCATGCATGTAAAAAATGCGCTCAAAAACACAATAAAAGACTGCAAGTAAATTAATTTCAAGAAATCATGAACTTTTGGTAAGCTTTTGATGTTGCAGATTTTCTGCACCATTTCTTCACCAGTTAAGTAAACTAGGTTACTTGCAATTTTTTTTTAAATATGCAGAGTAAAAAAATGACCAAAAACTCATCCTGGCAGCATAGCCTTATACACATTTTTAAGGCACCTACTAATATATTTGCCACAAATCAAATTTTTGTAGAAAAAAATCTCAGAAGTTGGTGAATTTGAATTTCAAGAGATTTGATCATCTTTACACAATACCTATGCTCATACCTTGTAGCATGTTGCTGTGCATTAGGCCACGGTTGCAATTTCATCCCTTCATGTGGGAACATTTTCGTTATTTGGACCTTTGTGTTTTATACTTCTGATATAAAAAAAATATAAACTTCTGGGGCATTCATCCCCTATTCAGTATGTCATAAAAAAAAGAAATTCAAACTGAATAGAACATTTTTTTTTTACTTGAGTATTGATCATTCAGACCTCTACCTGGTAACCATAGAGTTAAAATATTGATTTATTTTTTTTTAACAGTTACTAATGACGCAGTTTTGGTTAAGGTGAAAACGAAAAGAAATATTGACCAAACAGACACAAATAAAGCCAAAATAGGACTAAGGCCGATGTCACACTTGTGAGTGCAATGCGAGAAACTTGCGCAAGTCTCTCACATCAATTCCCGACACTGCCGCCGGTACTCGGGACCGGAGTGTGCGGCTGCATGTATTTCTATGCAGTTGAACGCTCCGGTCCGAACCGCCGGTGGAAGTGCCAGGAATTGATGCGAGAGACTCGCGCTAGTTTCTCGCATTGCACTCACAAGTGTGACCCTGGCCTTATTGTGCTACTATAAAAACGAATCGGTGGCCCACAAAATACATGTCCACAAATGTAAATTTAAGAAAATTATACCAATATATATATAAATATTGCCTAAGAAAAACAGACAGCACTCCAAAAATTTTTTTTATGAAAAAAGAGGAATTTTTTTTATCCCATCTGGTGTGGCAACATTTCGGCTGTGAACAGCCTGGGCTGTTCATATCCGAAACGTTGCCACACCAGATGGACTAATAAAGTCCTCTTTTTTCATAATTTTTTTTTTATCTGCTTTTCTTATAAAATATCTATCTATCCATCTATATATTAGGGAAAGACTTCTCATCTCTTTTTGGAATCAATCAAGATTTTGCTTGAAAGCAAGATGATCCAAAATGACATTGTGCATATAAGTTCTCATGTACTCATGTAACCCTTGCATGTTTCGATGTTGCTGTAATAAGGAGTCTAAGAGGTTGGTTGGGGAAAAAAAAGATGCATGCACCAAAACAGCACTGTGTGAATAAGGCCTCAAGCGGGTACTATTATATTACATATCCATGTTGGACAGATCTGTCATATATTGGCTATATTGAACCCAAACCCTGGTACAAAATTTCTTCCAGAGTGATGAAAAGATCCATTGTAATAAAATCATCTTTTTATTAACTGTTTTAAATCCCAAATACAGAAGAGTAAAAAAGCAGAGTGCCTCGTAGAGGAGAAACTACATAATCCTGATAATAAAAATGTAAAAAACCTTTCATTTATAAATATGTAACACTCAATAGTGAAGAAAATAGTTATCTACCAATAGAAAACAAAGAAATTGGCAACAACCCAAAATGGGAGTATAAATCTGTGGCCTGTTCGGGAGATTTATATCAATTACTAAGGTGTCAAATAGCATCCATTTCAACTCCCCCGGCAGGGAGACAGCATATGAGATATACCATCAGCTATGCAGTTGTCAATAACAACATAAAGGAAATCTCTATATATTATTGGAATGCAATCCCAAATTGCTCACAAAAAGGTAAAATGTAGGTGTGTGTCTCTATAGCTCAATAGTTAATACCCAACTGTGAGGAGAGAGTGCACATAAAATTAGAGATATTACCTATGTAGAGAGCAGGGAAAGGACGTCACCATAAGTGTCAGGAGTAGCATCTCTACACCCCGACGCGCGTTTTACTGCTGGCTTTGTCCGACATTTTTTGGTAATATATTGGCTATAGTATGCTATAGACCCTTACTGCACCTCTTTGTGCCTCTGATTTATACAGGTGGATGTAGAAATTCCATGGTATGTCATGGTACGGAGGTATAGCAAAGCATAAAAGACTACAGTCAAAAAGGCATCATACTGTGGCACATGTGATGCCTATGGGCCTGTGACTCTGTGGGCTGCCACACAGGGGCTACAAGCACAATTTTGGAGCACTCTCAAATCATTACATAAAGAACATGGTACTCTGTACTATTATGAACACCCTGTACATGAAGCATGGATTTTTATTTTTTAGTGGATTTTATATTATGGTGTACTACTGTTATGTTATGGATTTTAAGTAGGCTACTATTACATTAAAAAATGTTGTAAAGTGGTGTTTCACTACTATAATATTGAATAAATAAATTAATTTTGGAACAAATAAAACTAGACATGTCAGTCGAAGAAAAGATCACCAAGCTACGACTTGCCTACTTTGGAGACATCATACAAAGACACAAATCACTGGAGAAGGACATTATAATTGGAAGAATAGAAGGCGAAGAGGAAGACCAGCAACCTGATAGCTTGATAATATTAAGACAATGGCGGAGAAGACCCTGGTGGACCTATCTAGGCTTGCACAAGTTCATTGTTTCTACAGATCATTCCTCCATCAGGTCGGCATGGCTCAAGATCGAGCCGAAGACCATTAAAAAAAAATACCATAAATAATTCATCAATAACAGATTGTGTTGGTTAGCCACCTGGCACCCCCAAAGATCAGCTATGTTCTGCCATAACAGTGGCCTGATGTAAACAGTTGTGGAGCTAAACAACCAAATTAAATTTGCACAGGTTAGTGGTATAAGCCACAAACGAGCCCACGTTGTATGAAGGAATCATTATTCTCTCCTTCAGATGTATTATTTTTAAATCACAAATTTTAATAACATTTTGCAGCATTTTGGATTTTACGATCACATTTTGAAGGTACATGATCTGCACCAAGTTCCAGGCCATTTTTTAAAACAGTATTTAAGCTAATAAAGATTGCAGAAAAGAATACTGCGTACTGTAGGTTGCAAATCGATTGCAGAAAATGCAAACAGGAGGAAGAATACAAGTGGCAATTATTTCAGAAGCTAAACAGTCTGACTCTCATATATCATTTCCTAACGAAACTCCTAGATGCCGAGCCGTTTTTAAACACACCTAGAATATGTCCAAACAAAAGGAAGAAAAAAAAGGCTAAACAACCCCAAAGGTTTTCAGTTTCACCCCGAGCCAAGTAATCTCTTTGATTACATGTAATACCTGCCAAAACCCAGATGGTATGCCCACCCATCTCACAGTGTGATAATGCCACATTGTGAAATCTACCCATTAATATTAATTGTCAGCCAGGGAATCTGTCTTAACTAGTCAAGCCTGAGTCTGCCTTGAGAAAGAAGCACAGTTTGGTTTAGCAGGGATTTTACAATAATTCCTGTGCTTTCATTCCACACCTCACATATGAAAGAATGTGGAATGATATCTCCGCTGGCTTCTGCTCACATCTACAGGCGGCTGATGCTGCTAAACGAAAGCACTTTTAACACCTGTGTTGCTAAAATTCTAAAAATGCTTTTTATTTTCTGGCATTAAGGGGTTAAAGGGATAGGCGTGATTGCATTTTTTGCCATTATCCTGGCTATAGTCACAATTGATCGTATAGGTGCTTGATATACATACGCTACATGTATACATTTCTAAGTTCCAGCAGTGAACTGGTTAATGACATATTTAGTATTCTATCCTTAGGGGAAGTCATTCATCTCTTGTGCCTGAAAGAATGAATGCATGCACATCTTTGGCCTGAAATCCCGTATATATTCGTTATACAGGTTTTAAAGAGGACCCATCACTGTCTAGATCTCTATTTAAAGCACCACTCCACTTGTTTTTTTCTTAATTTCAGCAGTGGAGTGGTGCCAACTGGAGTTAACTGATCCTACTATTATATTTATCAGCTTCTGCTGCTCCTGGTGCCGCTCCAGTCCCGATCCACCATCTTGTGACCTTCTAACTGAGCGGAAGCCAGAGGTAAAAGTCACATGCTCGCATTATTGATGTGACCGCTCTCCACACCAGCCGGAACTCACTAAGACAGGCCTGCGGTGTGTATCGCTGATTTGAGAAAGGTCACCGGAGTTCATAGCTGATAAATCCCAGTCACCTCACGTACGGCTCTGCTTGCTGCGTGAGAATTTTCCCACGATGCGAGCGGTGCTTTAAGTAAGGTGACCGGGGTTCATCAGCTATGAACTCCGGTGACCTTTCTCACGTCAGCGCTACACAGTGCAGGAGGATAATTACGTTCCAGTGTCAGTGTGTTCAGGCTGGCATGAAGAGCGGTCACGTCACTGATGTAACTGCTATCCAAGTTAGCTGGATCGATGTGGGACATGGTCATTAATGGATTATCGTCGGACAGGTGAGGAATATAGTGTTTTATTATTTTTTGTCTTTTACATTGGGACATGGGCATCAATGGATTATGAGCGGAAAGGTGACAGATATGGTGTTTTATTATTTTTTGTCTTTTACAGTGGGACATGGGCATTAATGGATTATTGGCAGAAAGGTGAGTATAACTTTGCTTTTTTCTTTTTCTTTTTTTGTGAATAAATGGATATAAGAGGGTGGAGAGTTTTTAATCAAAATAAAGAAGTCTCTGTCTTTCTGTCAATTAAAGGACCTTATTCTGGCTGTGTATTTTTTACAATATGAATGGTTTTAGTAATCGGTGTCTCATAGATGTCACTCCATTACTAACCTGTGGGCTTAATGTCAGCTGATATTACAAAGCAGACATCAACCCCACAAATATTAACCAGCTCCACCAGGGCAAGTGGGAAGATCCGGGCAAAGCGCCAGAATTGTTGCATCTAGTAGATGAGCCTTTTCTGGTGCAGCTTCGGGATGCTATTTTTAGGCTAGGGAGTGCCAATAGTCATAGTCTGAAAATACCAGCCCCCAGCTGTCTGCTTTAGCTTGGCTGTTTGTCAAAAATGAGGGGGACCCCTCTCTTTTTGATAACCAGCCAATATAAAGCTGACAACTGAGGGTTGCAGCCTGCAGCTGTCAGCTTTACCTGTGCTGGTTATCAAAAATAGAGGGGTCCCCATGTCATTTTTTAAAATTATTATTCATTTATTACACAGGTGCCAGCTGATGAATACTTTCATCAGCCTTGACTGCTCTTGCTGCTATCAGAGATGGCAGGTGTAGGATGATGAGAGTAGAACTCTCATAACAGTAGTACTCTCATCAGCCCCTATGGCTCATATGCTGTCATCTGTCAGCATGGGAACCGCAGCGCTCTAACCGGTAGTAATGAACTTACCGCCAATGTTAGCCGCCAGTATTTCTCACTCTGTCAAACAGATGACAGCATGGGACACACCTGATGTTTGGGCTGCTGAACCCGAACAGTAACACGGACTTCATAGAGAAATCCGTGTTTGGGATGTGTGCATGGGCACAAGGTGTTCGGTACGGACCGCTAACTTAACAGTTCAGGTTTGTCCATCACTAGTTATATTGGGTACATATGGAATCCAGGAAAAAACCAGATACCACATGTAGTGGAAACACGGATGTGTGAAGGAGGCCATACACTCTAATCAACATCTGCATTCCTATATGTGTAAAAGACCTTGTGTGCACAAACCCTATTAACTGTTCTTTCTTAGGGCTTTCTTCCCAGAATACAAGTCAAAAGTTTAACTGCACTGTCAGGTGATTTTTTAGAATAAGCTGTCACGTGAGTGTTTAAGTGTTTATTTCTGTTAATGTTGATGATTATGGCTTACAGCCAATGAAAACTCAAAAGTCATTATCTCAGTAATCTCAGTAAATTAGAATACTTTATAATACCAGCTTGAAAAAATTATTTTAAAATTCGAAATGTTGGTCTACTGAAATGTACATTCAGTAAGTGCACTCATTACTTGGTTGGGTCTCCTTTTATGGGGTTAACCCCTTTTATGGGGTTAAGGTCAGGTGAGTTTGCTGGCCAATCAAGCACAGTAATACTGTTGTTTTTAAACCAAATATTGTTACTTTTGGCAGTGTGGAAAGGTGCCAAGTCCTGCTGGAGAATATGTCCATCTCCAAAAAGCTTGTCGACAGAGAGAAGCATGAAGTGCTCTAAGTGCTCTAAAACTTCCTGGCAGACGGCTGCACTGACCTAGGTCTTGATTCACCGCACACTCTACTTGGTAAGTTGTAAAAGTTTATAACAAATTTATTAAAAAAAATTCAATCCAAGATGCCACAAGCAATAGAGTTCATAATACAATGTGACTGAAACACCCAATGTTTCGATCTTCCCGGGTCATAGTCATGGGGTTACTTAAAGCATATAATGAATTCCCAATGCTGGTGGCCGTCTGCACAGTGGGGGTCCTGAGGGAAGCAGTGAGTTGTAGCTGATGAGCGGCACACCCGCGCCCTGTTTGGTATTCTGGCATGGAAACTTCACACTAGACCTCAAGCAACTTGGATTGTGTGTCTCTCCCCTCTTCTTCCAGACTCTGGGACCTTGATTTCCAAGGTCTAGTGTGAAGTATCCACAATTTTTGTTGTTTCTGGAGCCATGTCATTTGCTGGTGTAGGTCCACTGTGTTTTATCAAGACCAAAGTCAGTGCAGCCCTTAATGCTTCCCTCTGCCAACAAACTTTTTGGAGATGGAAATTTCATTCTCCAGCAGGACTTGGCACCTGTCCACACTGCCATAAGTACCAATATCTGGTTTAAAAACAACAGTATCCTTGTGCTTGATTGGTGTGCAAACTCGTCTGACCTTAACACCATAGAGAATCTATGGGGTATTGTCAAGAGGAAGTTGAGAGACACCAGACCCAAAAATGCAGATGAGCTGAAGGCTGCTATCACAGCAACCTGGGCTTCCATAACCCCTCAGCAGTGCCACAGAGTGATTGCCTCCCTGCCACGCCTCATTGATGCTGTAATTGATGCAAAAGGAGCCCTGACCATGTATTGAGTGCATTTGCTGAACATACATTTCAGTAGGCCAACATTTCAGATTTTAAAATCATTTTACTGAGATAATGACTTTTGGGTTTTCATTGGCTGTAAGCCATAATCATCAACATTAACAGAAATAAACACTTGAAATAGATCACTCTGTTTGTAATGAAGCTATATAATATATGAGTTTCACTTTTTTTTATTGTAGAACTGAAATAAATTAACTTTTTCATGATATTCTAATTATATGAAATGCACCTGTATATCTTAGAAAGGTTAACGTTCACTTTTTCTGATGATTTGTGAAAAAATATAAATAAAAAACTGCTCGTTGGCTAATGTTAGTCACAGAGCAGCGCAACATAGGGTCTTATCCGAGGAGTATGGCAGTTGATAAAATCAAAATTACACTCACCTTATTTGAGTATCTATAAAGCATGTAATAAAGCACATCAGCTGCAGCAGATCCACAGGTCAGTAAATGACCGAACAATATCCAGGAAAGAAAGGAGAGGTTTGTGGATGAGTTCCGCGCTTGCTGATCAATGATGAGACGTATATCCCAGATTGTGAAATGGATAGTGGTTTATTCTATGCGTTTCAAAGTACAAAACACTTCTTCATCAGGAAAGACCACAAGTATCTTATGTATGATACCAGGTAGTTCTAAAATCTTTGTGACTGTAAGGCCGGGGTCACACTAGAGAGTTTTACGGACGCATGAGAGGCGCAAAAACAACGCATTGCACACGGACCATTGATTCTCTATGGGGCAGCTCCTATCTGGCTTATATTTCGCAGTCGTATTTTACGGGTGTAGAAAACCGCAGCATGCTGCATTTGTCAGCGTATTGCGCAAAAAATCCACCAATGAAAGTCTATGGGGGTGAGAAAAATACAGATTACACACGGACCAGCAGTGTGACTTGCAATAAATAAGCAGCGGTGTTCTATAGAAAAGCCGGCAATTCAGCGTGGTGTACAGTAAAATCACAGTGACAGAATAGAATAGATAGAATAAATGTTTACACATAGTATAGGGGGTATATATATATATATATATATATATATATATATATATATACATATATACAGTATATGTCACTGAGACACACATATATATATATTTATATATCATACTGCGCTAGATAGCATAAAAGCTGGTAATTCAATTGCCGGCTTTTCCTATCTCTAGAAGTGTCTGTGTGCAAAATTTGCAAAAACCCATTATTACCCCATATCCCACCGCTACTCGAGAGTGGGAAGAGAGAGGCTAAGTGCCAGAATCTTACAGATGTGCCTTTTCTGGGGTGGCTGGGGGCAGAAGTTTTTAGCCGGGGGGAGGGGGGCTAGGCATTAACCATGGTCCCTCTCTAGGCTATTAATATCTGCCCTCAGTCACTGGCTTTCCCACTCTGGCGGAGAAAATTGCGCAGGAGCCCAAGTCAGTTTTTTCTGTGAATTAACCCTTTATTTTAACACCTAGAGCTCCCAAATTTTGTACACAGACACTTCTAACATTAGTAGTGAGGAATATGTAAAAAAAAACAAGGGATATGAGATGGTTTACTGTATGTAAACCAGGTCTCATATCCTGTCGGGTTTGATAAGGAGATAGCAAAAGCCGGCAATTGAATTACCGGCTTTTAAGCTATCTAGCGCTGTATGAAATATATATATATGTGTCTCACTGACATATATATACCGTATATACTCGAGTATAAGCCGAGATTTTCAGCCCAAAAAAATGGGCTGAAAGTGCCCATCTCAGCTTATACATAAGTCATGGTTGGTGGGTGAGGGGGAGCGATGACGGTCACATACTCACCTGCTCCTGACGCTCCTGACATGGTCCCTGCATGTCCCATGGTCTCCGGAACCGGCAACTTTTTCCCCTGTTCAGCGGTCACGTGGTACCGCTCATTACAGTAATGAATATGCGGCTCCACCCCTATGGGAGTGGAGTCCATATTCATTACTTTAATGAGCGGTACCAGTGACTGCTTAACAGAGGAAGAAGATGCCTTGCCCGGAGACCATCTGTCCGGGACAAGCTGCCAGGGACCGCGCCGGAGCAGGTGAGTATTTCATATTCACCTTTCCTCGTTCCACCCCCGCCCCGTCTTCCGCATCCTCTGCAGTGACTGTTCAGGTCTGAGGGCGCGATGATGTATTAGTGTGCGCGCCGCCCTCTGCCTGAACAGTCAGTGCGGAGAGATGGGACGCTGAGGAGCAGCAGGCAGCGACGAGAGGTGAGTATGTCATTTTTTTTATTGCAGCAGCAGCATTATATGTGGCACATTGTTATATGGAGCATCTATGGGGCCATAATGAACTGCATGGAGCATTACGTGTGGCACATTTTTATGTGGAGCATCTTATGGGGCCCATCATAAATTTTATGGAGCATTATATGGGGCGTATTTTGTATGGAGCATCTTATGGGGCCCATCATGGACTGTATGGAGCATTATATGGGGCTCCTGATTCAATATGGATATTCAAAAACATGTAACCTACTGATGTCTCAATTAATTTTACTTTTATTGGTATCTATTTTTATTTTTGACATTCAGGCTATGTGCACACATTCAGGATTTCTTGCAGAAATTTCCTGAGAAAAAAACGGAAATTTTCTGCAAGACATCTGTATGCGTTTTTTGCACGTTTTTGGTGTGTTTTTTTGTGGATTTTTTCCAGAAATTTCCCAATGTATTATATAGTGGGAAATCCGCAAAAAATCCGCAAAATTAATGTACATGCTCTGTTTTTTACCGCAATGCGTCTTTTTCGCAGAAAAAAACGCTTCATGTGCACAAAAATTGCGGAATGCATTCTAAATGATGGGATGCATAATGTATGCTGTTTTTTGTGGTTTTATAATGAAAATACACGAAAAAAAAGGCGAAAAATCAGCAATGTGTGCACACAACCTTACCGGTAGCTGCTGAATTTCCTACCCTAGGCTTATACTCGAGTCAATAAGTTTTCCCAGTTTTTTGTTGCAAAATTAGGGGGGTCGACTTATACTCGGGTCCGCTTATACTCGAGTATATACGGTGTATATATATAGACTGTATATATGTTTTCACAAATATTTGAGCTCATGGATCCATTATATGTCCATTTTGCAAGGTTGCGAGAAAAAAATGCAGTACGAATGCCATACGGATGACGTACGGAAGATGACATGCGTAAAATACGGATCACTGTTTAGGGAACATTTCTGCGTATTACGCCTGTAAAAAACGGACCGTATTTCCCTACGCTAAGTGTGACCCCAGCCTAATTGTGAACCTTGCTGACAATGTTTGTGAGAGGGAGAAGGGCTCTTGGCACTTTTAGAAACATCCATCACATTGTGCTTCTTTAAAAAATACCATTCCAGAATGTGTGCGTAAAACAGCACAGAAATGTGACTGTTCCTCCTTAGGGTCTGAGACGATATCTCTGTGGCTTATCGTGGACACTGGGGATTTCCTGTAACTACTACATGTCATTTCTAACTACTCCCTTCACCATAGATAAAAGTCTGTCGATTAGTTATTATGAGAGAGATTGTAAAGGTATGTGCACACGTTCAGGATTTCTTGCAGAAATTTCCTGAGCAAAACAGGACATTTTCTGCAAGAAATCCACATGCGTTTTTTAAAGGGTTTTTTGCGCGTTTTTGACACGTTTTTTGTGCGTTTTTTTTGCGGATTTTTTTGCGAATTTCTCAATGCAATAATATAGTGGGAAATCCGCAAAACATATGCAAAATTAATGAACATGCTGTGTTTTTTACCGCGATGTGTTTTTTCGCAGAAAAAAAAACGCATCATGTGCACAAAAATTGCAGAATTCATTCTAAATGATGGGATGCATAATGTATGCTGTTTTATGGCAGTTTTATAGCGTTTTTATAGCGAAAAATGCGAAAAAACGCGAAAAATCAGCAATGTGTGCACACAGCCTAACACAAACCTTTTTCATTGTATCAAAAACCTTTTTCATTGTATTTCCATTGAAATATGTTTCTGCCATATAAAGTATAGTAAATTATTGTAATGCAGTGGGGCTGGTGCAGTGCAACAGATAGGCAAGGACCACAGAAAGTTCAATGTAAACAGTGTCTTTAATGCAAACTCACACACAAAAGTGATATTCTGCACATCGCAGCTGGGTTTCCATATATACAGTCTGTGTTCTGAACCTTTTGCTGTGGACAATGACACAGGCGTGTCTCTTGGGTGCATCAGCTGCCTTGAGATCCCTAGCTATGTGTTAGCTCCACACAGACCTTGGTTGCACAGAGTCTCCTGCTCTGCAGCTTGCAAACTCCAAACTGATACACCCAAGGCAACACTGACAGATTTAAATGGAATCCTGGCCATAGACGCACTTCCAAACCCCGGAGTCGAGAGAGGGATTTGCCCCACTGCCAAACCTGCAAATCCCTCTAAAAATAAAAGTCCTTAACAGGTTTTCCTAAAAATCTGACTAGGTAGCTACTTGGACCCAATCCGCTCTTTCTTTTATCTTGCCTTGTGATTCACAGGCATCTGTTATGATCAGGTGACCTTGGAGCAGCATGAAAACTTTCACTGGAGTAGGTGGTAACTATACTGACCGCAAACCCTGATCTTATCACCGCAACTAGAAGTAGCCGTGGGGTGTGCCTAACAAAACCTAGACACCTCGACACAGCCGGAGGACTAAATACCCCTATAGATGGAAATAGGAATTTCTACATTGCCTCACAGCAGAACCCCAAAGGATAGGCAGCCCCCCACAAATATTGACTGTGAGTAGTAGAGGAAAAGACACACACAGGCAGGAAACAGGATTTAGCAAATGAGGCACACACTAGCTAAATAGGAAAAGATAGGACAGGATACTAAGCGGTCAGTATTAAAAATCCTTCCAAAAATATCCACAGCAGAAAATACAAAAACTCCACCATCTAACTAAAGATGTGGAGCGTATATCTGCATCTCCAGAGAATCCAACAAGACTGAGAAAACACTGACACAGTCTAAGCTGGACAAGAGAAAAATAAATGAATAGCACAGAATATAAGCACACTGCATGTGTGCCACAGAAAAAAAACCAGACACTTATCTTTGCTGAATAGGCAGCTAAGCAGGAGAAGCCAGAAAGTGATCCAACACTTCACAAGAAACATTGACAACTGGCAAGGACTAATGAATCCTGCACACCTAAATATCCCAGTCAGAACTGCAATCAGCAGATACACCTGGCCAGGACTGCTGGCCAGGACTGCGACTCAGAGACAACTGCATTCCCACCTACAACCACTGGAGGGAACCCAAGAGAAGAATTCACAACAGGCATCCTGCTATGAACACAAGGCACTCCAACGGGTTTACTACGACTCGACTGCATCTTGGGGGAGACATATCAACCCCCGCATATGATTCCCCTCACTGCCTCACAATATATATATTTTCTTAATTGCCTCTGATTAGGACACTGTAATAAGTCTACAATTTACAATATTAAAGTCATTCTTCTAGCCATGTATGTTATACTGTATGTCTTATAATTTTCTACTTAAAGGGAACCTGTCTTGTTGAACATGCAGTTCAATCTGTGTACACCAGGGTATAAAGAAAAGGAAGCTGCACGGAGTGAAATAAAAGTTTTTTTAACCAATAAGTTTTTATTGAGAAATTGCATATTAACCATACAACAGTGAACTTCAGGAAGAGGAGGGGGAGGGAGGGCAATCAGAGAGGGAAGGGGGAGGGGGGACAAATCCAGTACAAAGGCATGCGGACCAAAACATAGTCAGTACAGAATATACAGATACAGTGTCAAGTACAGCCAAAAAAAAGAAGGATAAGGAGATTGATGAGATATACAATTTAAATACACAATTTAAATATAATTTAAATTTAAATCTAAATTTAAATGAGGGCAAGAGCAGACTGGGAGATGTGTACGGAGGACACCCAGGGGTCCCACCATGAGAAGACCCTAGTTCTCCTTGACAAACCCTGAGCTATAATAACCTCATAGCAAAAGTGTAAGTCGATTTTGACGATCAGCTCGGCTCTAGAGGGGAGATCCGAGGACTTCCAATGCTTCGCAATGCATTGTCTAGCAGCGACCAGGACATTAGAGACAATGGGCCGGAGAGGGAAGGGAAGATCGGTGAGGGAGATGCCCAGGACAGCAAGTTGACCACTCAGCACCAGGGGGAGACGAGTCAGGTCGGCAATCAGTGTTTCCACCTCGTTCCAGAAAACCTGAATCCGCGGACATGACCACCAGACATGGGACGAGGACCCCAAGGCGCCACACCCCTTCCAGCAGAGAGGGGAGGAGGATGGGGAAAACCTCGCCAAACAGACGGGGGTAATGTACCAGTGTAGTTGTATCTTTTTCACCTGCTCCAAGTGTCCAATACATGAGGAGAATTTAGAAGGATGTGTCATTGCGAACTGCCAATCTTCCAGGGAGGCCTCAAAACCCAGCGAGGACTCCCAGGAAGTCATAAATTGAAATTTGTCATTGGAGCCATAGGATATGAGGGCTTTGTAGATAATGGATATGCCATGGGGCAATATAGTGGCTGGCCTGAAGAACCCATGGACCGGGCCCTCTGTCAAAGGCGGGGGCGCCCCGAATGACCGACGTGATCTGAGAAAGCTACGGAGCTGAAGATATTGGAAAAAATCAGTGATGCCCAAGGAGAATCTTCCCGAGAGGTCCTCAAACGACAGAAGACCGTTTGAGCCAAATAAGTCCGCCACCCGGAGCACCCCACGGCTCTCCCAGGAGGAAAGAGAGATATGCCCGATAGCATACTCCAAAGCCCGCAAAGAGATATAATCATACATGAACCCTAAATGTGAGGAGCTAAGCAGGGCCCAAAGTTTAGCAGCACTCTTGATAGAGCGGAGACACGGGCCCACAAGAGGGACCCGAAGCAGCTGAAGTTCTAGGAGTAGTTTAAGCGAGTTCTGGGGGGCAGAGTGGGACTCGATAATGAACCAGGGTAAGCATGAGTTCCCCTCCCACCTTATTTTAAGGGGCTCGAGGATCGCCGCTCTATAGTAAGACTGTACCGCAGGAGCGCCCAGCCCACCCATGGAGTGCGGTAGGGACATAATCCGACGCCTGATCCTGTGTGGCTTCTTGTTCCAAATAAACCGATCTATAAGCACCTGAAAAGCTGAAATAAACTTCGCGGGGATAGAAAGGGGGAGGCAACGAAAGAGATACATAATCTTAGGTAGGAGTAGCATTTTAGCAGATTGTATACGAGCCATCCATGAGAGCGACGCATTGGATAAATGATCTATGCCCTTCCTGACCTCCGCAAGGGTTTCCTCACAATTAGCGCAAACTATATTGTCTAATCTCGTTATCTTAATACCTAGGTACGTGAAGCCCAGGGGAGCCCAAATAAACGCGTATTGTGATTGAATTTGGATCTGGAGGGGAACCGGGAGGAAAAGGGGAAAGATTGTGGATTTGGTCAAATTAAGTTTATAGTATGAGACCGCCGAGAATTCCGTTAAAATAGAAGTAATTGCGCTCAACGAAGTTAAAGGTGAGGTGCAGGTTAAAACCACATCATCGGCATAGAGACCAATTTTATGTTCAGTTCCCCCCACCACAATTCCCTTTATGTCCGCACTTTGCCTGACCATTGCAGCCAAGGGCTCCATGATCAGAGCAAAGATGATAGGGAAGAGGGGGCAGCCCTGACGCGTACCATTCCGAATGGGAAATGTTCGAGACCCGAAGCTCGACGATCGAACCGACACACAGGGGTTGGAATACAATGCCATAACTGCTCTACCAATTTGCCCAATAAGCCCAAACCTCTCCATCACGAGCTCAATATATCCCCAGTGCACCCTGTCGAACGCTTTTTCGGCATCTAGCGACAGAAATACGCTGGGGAGACTTTCCCCCTCCACCACATCCAAAAGATTTATCAGGCGCCTGGTGCCATCCCTGGTCTGTCTTCCGGGAACAAACCCAACCTGGTCCGGGTGAATGAGGCCAGGGAGGACCGAGAATAATCTGTTGGCCCAGATTTTTGCATAAATCTTCACGTCGCAATTTAAGAGTGCTATCGGGCGGAAGTTCCCCGGGGATGTTGGGGGGCTTCCCTTGTTTGGGGAGGGTCGCTATGGAGGCCTCCAACCCCTCAGCCCTAATACTGCCTGTCGACAACCAATTATTAAAGAGGCGCAAAAGATAAGGGGAGAGGACAGAGAAGAACTGGGCATAGTAAAGAAAAGAAAAGCCATCTGGCCCAGGAGAGGAACCTTTATTGGCCTCTCTGACAATTTGCGCGAGTTCAGACTCGACAATAGGGGAGTTTAGGAAGGAGAGCTGCTCTGAAGTGACTGAGGGGAGATTAGCCTTCTCCAAAAATGCCAAAATTGACTCCCGCGAAGGCTGGGGAATCCTTGGGTCAGCCCCAAGGTCATAGAGAGAGGAATAATAAGATGCAAATTCCTCAGCAATATGAATAGGGTTGCGCACCCGGGAGCCATCAGTCCTGAGCAAGAATGGGATCTTGGATTGAGCCTCTCTCTTCCTAACACGTCTAGCCAGAACAGCGCCCGCTCGGTCCCCCATTGCATAAAATTTAGCTCTAGTTTTCCTCAGAGACTTCTCAGCTTTATGGAGGAGTAGGTTGCGGACATGCATGCGGGCTGTAGAGAGATCAGCGGAAAGGGCTGGAGTAGGGGATATTTTGTGAGCTGTCTCGAGGCGGGCTAAGTCATCTAGGGCAGATTGGAGAGCTGCGTTATACTTTCTTTTGGCCGTTGCCGCCATCTTGATGAGGCAACCTCTGATTACCGCCTTGTGGGCAAACCAAAGAGTGTCGTCACGAATGTCAGGGGTGTCATTGGAAGCGAAAAATTCCCGCAAAGCCACCTCAATACCCTGGGAGTTAGATTGGTCAGCAAGGAGATGTGCGTTGAGACGCCAGTGTGCAGGAGGCCTGATGGCCAAGGGGTCTTTTAGAATAAGGGACACCGGGGCATGATCCAACCATGTGATACTGCCTATATCTGCTGAGATGCAATGAGGAAGAGCCACGTCGTTCACCAGCACAAAATCAATCCTGCTGTAGGAGCCGTGCCTGGGAGACAAGAACGTGTAGTCTCTCTCACCGCAATGCAAATATCTCCAGATATCATGTAGGTTGAAAGAGTTAGCCAGAGGACCTGCTTCGCATCTTGACAGGGAAGACGCAGAGCAGTCCATATCCCTAAACATTGGAGCATTGAAATCCCCAGCAATCAGCTTATGCCCATGTTGGATATCGTGTAAAATTTTGAAAACCCCCTCCAGAAACTTGAGCTGCCCTACATTAGGGGCATATATCGAGGCAATGGTGTAGGGTGTGTTGTTGATAAGGCAGAGAACCACAATAAACCTACCCAGTGGATCCGCAATAGAGCGAACCAGCTGGAAGGAGTTGGCCCTGCTAAAAAAAATGGCTACTCCCGCCTTTTTTGACGGACCATTAGCAAAAAATTGATGCGGATATAAACCTGAATGCATTCTGGGATTATCACATTCCAGCAAGTGTGTTTCCTGAAGACACAAAATATCATGGCGGGATTTGCTCAACTGACGCCACACAACAGACCTCTTGCCCGGAGAGTTGAGACCATTAACATTAATTGAATACAACGAGATACTCATAATGATGTCATATAAACAGTTTTGCAGTCATCTGGACACTGATAACCTGTACATGAGAGCAAAGGACGCTTGGCCAATAATCTAGAGCATACATGTGGTAAAACTGGAGGGAGGGAGGAGAGAGGAGGGGGGACACATACAAGACCTACAACGAATAACAAGTAAACCAGAGGACCGAGGTCCATTCAGGGAGACCCTGAGTCCAAAAGGTGAGAATCAAAAAATAGTTCACCTATGGGGCAAACAAATGCTGCGGATACACTCAAAAGAGGGACCCGCGCAGCATAAGAACGAGAAAAAAAGAAAACAAAATAAATCCGTGCGGGAAAGTAGCCAGGAACCATCGATGCAGTGGGCTCAGGCCACCTCCCAATCCGGTATAATGCGGGCCCTGGAGCCTCCGCCACCTCCAGGCCCAGACAGGTTCACAGAAGACGGAGATTCAGGAGATGAAAGTCCCCACTTGGAGAGCGCGGCAGCTGCGTGAGACGGCATCAGGCAAGTGGTGATCGATCCATCTTTGCGGATGAGAAGCTTGGTAGGAAACCCCCAACGATACTGGATGCCTTTCTCTCTGAGGATAGTAGTATAGGGGGCAAAGGCCCTCCGCAGGGCCAGAGTACCCGGAGAGAGATCTGGGAAAACAGAGATGTGTGCAAATCTTTCCGGGAGAGTTGGATTCTTCCTTAGAGCCTGGAGAAAATCTTCCTTCATTTCATAGAAGTGTATGCGTGCCAGCACGTCTCTTGGGACGGAGGGACCCAGGCCAGACGGTTTAGGGATCCTGTGTACCCGGTCAATTATGATGTCCTTTGGGGCAAACCGAGGGAGAGCTGCAGCTATAAAATCTTGCAAGAATAGTTTCAGATCTCCTGAAAGGACAGATTCCTCAATACCCCTGAGTTTAACGTTGTTTCTCCTGGACCTATCTTCCAGGTCCAGGGCTTTAGAGTGGGTTTTAGTGGCCAGGGCTTGCAGGGTCTCATGAGCGTCCCAGAGTTCGTTATGGGAAGAGACCAGCTCCGCCATCTTGCGTTCCAGGCGGTCCGTGCGGTTACCCAGCTCCACAACCTCCCCCCTCAGTTCAGCCAGCATAGAGCGCATATCCTCTTGTATGGAGGTTCTGAGGTCTCCAAGTAGGCCCTTGAGGAGAGCAGCGGTTACCGGACCGTCAGCTGAATCCGACGCCGCAGCGCCTGGATTGGATGCTGCTGCGCCTGAATGCAACGCTGCTCCGCCTGAATGCAACGCAGCACCACTTGATTGCGACGCTTGAGCGTTGCGTTGCGAAGAGCGGGAAGGCCTGGGGGAGGTCGGCGCCATCTTGGATTTTGGCGGTGGCTGCGGGGAGGCCGCAATGAAATCAGGAATTCTCCTGGAGGGATCACTGGCGCCCGCTTTAGATTTCCCCATACACTCACCGCCGCACCGGGAGCCGGTACCGATATCGCGAAGGTGAATGAGGACGCTGAGGAGGCAGATATGGGCCGCTTTAAGGTTCCTGGCTGCGGAGCTCCCGCTCTGTGCGACCTACTCCATCGGCAGTTAGGCCACGCCCCCGAAATAAAAGTTTTTTGAAAAGAGTAACGTAAATTTCCATTTTATTGATTGAAATCCTTGGTGTTTGAATTTATATGAGTCCAGTGGGCGGTCCTACTAGTGATAGCCATTTATCGCTGTATACTCAGTCATACAGCGAAGACTGTCAATCACAGAATTGGACCACCCACTGGACTCATATCCATAGAGACATCGGGGATATCAAAGAACAGAATGCAAGGTTTACTGAAACTGTTGCCACAAATATATGTATCAATCTGATTGGCTCCTCCTACTTTATAACATCCTGCCTGCAGATCAGACACCATGGTCAACAAAAAAGGTTCTCTTTAATTCCACTGTGACGTGCAAAAAAATGATGGCCATAGTTGATGGGCACATGTGAATTTATTCTCTAAGAACCTTTATTTTTGTCAGTACATATTTTTGAGCAGTAACACAGTTTAGATTTAATGTTTTCAGTGTTTTCACATAGCTTGGCTTATGCAGAGTGCTGCTGTGCTTTCTTTTTCTATGTAATGCAGCCATCACAGCTTGCACCTGTTCACACTTAGGAGTTGCTGGTCAGGTTTTCCTGTATATTTGACTATAGGAGGTGTGACTGTCTCCAGCCTGATTCTGGGCTCTTCCCATTGACCTGCAGGTGATTGCAATCAGTTCTGCTTGCCCATTTGAATTGAAGGCTCATAGCCCAAGATCAGGGTCGGCACTAGGGGCAGGCTGACCAGGCAGCCGCCTAGGGCCCCCGCTCCTCCAATGGCCCCCTGCCAGTGGTGTGCCGCTAATCGCAGCACAAAACACAGCCACCATAGGGCCCCTTAGTAAGAGGGGCCCATTGCCGTGCTGCCCCCTCCCGCATTCAACTTATAGTGGGTATGGAAAATATTCAGACCCCTTTAAATTTTTCCACTCTTTGTTTCATTGCAGCCATTTGGTAAATTCAAAAAAGTTCATTTTTTTCACATTAATGCACACTCTGCACTCCATCTTGACTGACAAAACAGAAATGTAGACATCTTTGCAAATTTAATAAAACAGAAAAAAAAATCTTTTTGGGCTTAGTAGCAGTGTCTGCACGTCAGCGGAGAAGCCAGCCTGTGAAGCTAACTACACCGCCTGTGTATCTAAGTTTTACTGCATCTAACCCAGCAAATAGTTTTGGGCCTAGGAGCAGTGTCTGCACGCCAGCGGAGTAGCCACCTGTGAAGCTAACTACACCGCCTGTGTATCTAAATTTTTACTGCATCTAGCCCAGGAAATCTTTTTGGGCTTAGTAGCAGTGTCTGCACGTCAGCGGAGAAGCCAGCCTGTGAAGCTAACTACAATGCCTGTGTATCTAAATTTTTACTGCATCTAACCCAGTTAATAGTTTTGGGCCTAGGAGCAGTGTCTGCACGTCAGCGGAGTAGCCCACCTGTGAAGCTAGATACACCGCCTGTGTATCTAAATTTTTTCTGCATCTAACCCAGTAAATAGTTTTGGGCCTAGGAGCAATGTCTGCACTTCAACAGAGTAGACGGTCTGTGAAGCTTACTACACGGCCTGTGTATCTAAATTTTTACTGCATCTAACTCAACAACAACTTTCTGATAATGATACTTATGTGACGCTAAACGCAGATCCCACATTTAAATTCAAGAGTGAATTACATTAGTTTCTCAGAGGGCATGTAGAAAAAGGGGTCCTATCCAAAAAACAAGCTGAAAAACTGTTACCGGAATTTCCCAGGAAGCCACATTGGCATCATATACCAAAAATACACAAATCGGTAACTAGGCCACCTGGTCGTCCCAATGTTTCTGGGGTAGGATCCCTTACAGAACCCCTTTCTTGTTACTTGGATTGGCTATTACGTCCCTTGTTGCATGACGTTCCATCATATGTAAAAGACACTAAAGATTTTTTGAGGGCCTTTAAAGGTTTTGTTTGGCAAGAGGGTTTTTCCCTTACTTCTATTGACATCGAGAGTTTATATACTAGGATCCCACAAGGGCTAGGAGTTGAAGCGGTCAGAGAGATCCTTAACAGCACACCCACCGATATTGACACCATAGGCTTTATTTGTGATGGTCTTGCCTTAATATTAAAGCATAATGCATTTAAATTTGGCACGATAAATTAAGAGTGGGATTAGAGGGGATCCACACAGAGGTTTTTCGTAAGCCATCCTCTTCGAATTCCCTACTACATTATGATAGTGCACATCCCACGTACACAAAGCATGCTCTTCCGTATAGTCAGTTTCTAAGAGGGAGAAGAATTAACAGTAATGTCAGGGGTTTCAAACAGCAGTCTCAGGAATTGTATAGTAGATTTTTAGACCGGGGTTATCCTCGACCAGTTTTAGACGATGCGTTAAAGAAGGCCACACAGAATAATGCAGGAGAAATATTTAGAAACATGGGTAATAGAACAGATAAGGATAAGAAGTTTGTGTTCTGTTTTAAATTCGGACCGATGGATAATCAAATTAGATCAACAATTAGAAAAAATTGGCATATTTTGGGTAAGGATACCGATCTGAGAGAGATGGTGGGTAAGGGTCCCCTATTTGCCTGCCGACACAGCAAAAACATAAAAGATTGCTTGGTGCGCAATCGGTTTGAATCTAACCGGGAAAGTTGGTTGGGAGCCAGTACCCCCAAGGGAAATTTTAAGTGTGGCCAATGTAATTTTTGTTCTTTTCATTCCACGGGGAGCACAGTGAAGGTCGGTCCTATTTACCATCAAACGCGTGATTTCATTACTTGCAGAACCACACATGTGGTGAATGTGATTTTTTGCCCTTGTGGCCAGTTTTATATAGGAAAAATGATCCGTCCTCTTTTTGTAAGAGTGAGAGAACGTTTCAGTTCTGTGCGTACAGGAAAAGGGGTTCCACGTTTAATTAATCACGTGAGACAGTACCATGAGGGAAATGTCAAAACACAGATTTGCTGGTTTGGAAAAGGTTAACTTACCGCAACAGGTAGGAGATCTGCATAGACTCCTATTGAGAAGAGAGGCTAGGTGGATTTTGGGCACATACGCAACAGGACCAATAGCTCTCAATGAAAAGATTGACATGTCAGTCTTTTTGTAATCTGCCTCTCTAATCATCCATCGAATTCAATTTGTAGTTGGTGTGCTAATTGTTTTAAAATATTTTTAATGTTTTTCATTATGTGTTTTCCTTCACTTGAATTCTGAAGAGCGTTTTTTTAGCTGGTATGACGTCGGATTTGCGGGAGGGGAGCATAGACTGCACAGGTAAAAAGGACCTCCCTACTTCCTCCCTTCATCAGGACCCATGGAAGCGCTATTTTGGGCGAAATGGCCGTCGTCCATTCACATTCACATCCCTCCCTGCTGCATTCTTGTATGTCCAAATACAGGCTCGTTATTATCATTACCGGTGAGTGCGTTACAGTTTTTCTCTTTGCTTAGATAAGCGCACGCGGCTGTCCAGTGACAATGTAGACAGACTAACGTTCATCAAGATGAACAAATCCTGGATCCGCAAGGACTTTTCTACCCCTGTGTCATCCTGTGGAGACTAAAAGCTTGATGATTTTTGAAAATCACCTCACCAACCGTTTTAAAAAACACTGGCGAAATTGATGCCACTTAAGTGGAGTCTGTGGCCGAATTTTTGGAAAAAATCTAGACTCTTTTTGGAGTCCCCTTGCTGTGCTTTACATGACGTTGCCATAGTCAGTTCCAGATGGGTGGGGTCATCTGCAGAGTTGTTTACTCATACTATGGCCTGGGATTCAGAGGTCTGCTCCAAAGCTTCAGTGTCTGCTAGTCAGCAGAGTAGCCCACCCATGAAGCAAGCTACACCGCCTGTTTATCTAAGTACTGCTTTTTAACGGCATCTAGCCCAGGAAATCCTTTTGGGCCTAGTAGCATTTTGTGCTACTCAGCAGAGTACCCCACCCTTGAAGCAAGCTACACTGCCTGTTTATCTAATGACTAATTTTTAACTGCATCTAGTCCAGAAAATCCTTTTGGGCCTAGTAGAATTTTGTGCTACTCAGCAGAGTACCCCACCCATGAAGCAAGCTACACTGCCTGTTTATCTAATTACTAATTTTTAACTGCATCCAGCCCAGGAAATCCTTTTGGACCTAGTAGCATTTTGTGCTACTCAGCAGAGTACCCCACCCATGAAGCAAGCTACACCGCCTGTTTATCTAAGTACTATTTTTTAACGGCATCTAGCCCAGGAAATCCTTTTGAGCCTAGTAGAAATTTGGGCTACTCAGCAGAGTACCCCACCCATGAAGCAAGCTACACTGCCTGTTTATCTAATTACTAATTTTTAACTGCATCTAGCCCAGGAAATCCTTTTGGGCCTAGTAGCATTTTGTGCTACTCAGCAGAGTACACCACCCATGAAGCAAGCTACACCGCCTGTTTATCTAAGTACTAATTTTTAACTGCATCTAGTCCAGGAAATCCTTTTGGGCCTAGTAGAAATTTGTGCTACTCAGCAGAGTACCCCACCCATGAAGCAAGCTTCACCGCCTGTTTAGTTTTACAAATGAAAAAACCCTCTGCATCTAGGTAGGCATAGCTATATACAGCATTTTTTAGTGTTTAGGGAAATTTCACCTATATCTGCACATCTGTAGAATTGAGTGATTGCCAACATTGTTGTATCACGGGTACTACTATTTGTAGGTGTGCTTACCTCTTTATTAGTTTATTGAGGTTTTTTGTGACTGGATTTTTATCAGTCTAGTCTTATTGTGGGAGGATATCTCCTGTAAATTCCTGAGTTATCTACTATTTTGGCTATTCCTTTTTTAGGGTATTTCTTTCTGATATTTAATAAAGTATATATATTTTTTACAGGGTTTTTTTTCATTTGTAAAACTTGTCTTTTTCCTCATTGGACATTTAACGTGTGAGTCTACACCGCCTGTTTATCTAATTACTAATTTTTAACTGCATCTAGCCCAGGAAATACTTTGGGCCTAGTAGCAATTTCTGCTACTCAGCAGAGTACCCCACCCATGAAGCAAGCTACACCGCCTTCTTCCTTTCTCAATCTAACCCCTCGGCTCTAGGGTGTCCACTCTCCCTCCAGCTCTCTCCTTCTCACAGGTGGACTACCGCGTGTATTTACACTGTGGCGAATCTTTTGGGCCCAGGCATAAGAAGTCGTCAAGGTAATGGATAATATGTGCCCCCTTAGATACGTCCATGACGACACGTTCGTGGAAGCAACTAAACGCCTCAAATAGTGAGCAGGATATGGAGCACCCCATGGGCAAACGGCGATCTATGTAGTATGCTCCTTCACAGAAGCAGCCCAATGGGAGGACACTATTCGGAGGCACAGGTAGTAACCGGAAGGCCCTCTCAATATCTGATTGTCCATTAGGGTGCCCCTTCCCAACTTCTTGACCCGCATGATTGCCTCGTCAAAGGAGGTACAGTACATAGTACTGTACTTGGTTCCGCGTCGATGTTGTCGTTTACTGACCTGCCCCTTGGATATGACAAATGGATTAGTCTGAATGTATTGGGTTCCTTTTTTGGCACAACTCCCAACGGGGATACCACTATGTCTTCTAAGGACAGTGTTCTGAATGGATCGGCCGCCATTCTAACTAAAGATAATTTCTTTTTCAATTTTTTTGTCACGACGTCTGGGTGTTGCTAGGGTGATTTTAGAATTTTACTCCAGCCTTTTTTGATATTAGAAGGGCATGACGTGCCTATATCTGTGTCTCCTCCTTTTTTTACTCGTCCACCTTTTTTCTTTTTGCATGACTTTATGTAGTTGTGACTTTTCCATGTGTTTGTTGTGTATTCTGAGCAGTTTGTCAGCTTTTGTAAACCTTTTAAGGTGTTTTCTATGTGATTTCTATGTGTTTGTATGTGTTTGTGTTTGCCTGCCATTGGTTTCAATGGGGTTCGACGGTCTTCGTCGAACGTTCGACGAACATTCGTCGAACACGCCCCAATTTGACTAACCGAACCAAACTCGAACACTAGGGGGATGGCTAAACACTACTTATAATGCGAATGTACCTTAGCGACCGGTACTGTTGCTGTAGGCCATAGGCTTGGATGAAGGGATATCTGGCGGTACTGCGGGTGTCTGGCGCTGCTACACAGTGCTCTGCGGGTGTCTCCGATGCCTGGCAGCACTGCAGGGGTGTCCGGTGGTGCTACTGCTGGTGTCTCTGGTGCTGCAGGTGTGCGGCCGGCACTGCCCGATGCTGCTGCGGTGGTCTCCGGTGCTGCAGGGGCCCACGCTGGCAGTCCCATGATTTCCTGTGTGGTGGACTCTGGTAAAATGGTGGCTGGGGGAGTGGCGCATGGGAAATCATGGGACTGCCAGGGCTCTGGCCTTTCACAAAATGTTGGCAAAGCATCGGCAGCACTGGAGACCGCAGCAGCAGCATCGGGCGGTCTGGGCACCTGCAGCATCAGAGACACCAGCAGAGCACCGAGCAGCAGTGCCGGACACCTCAAGCAGGACTGCCGGACACCCCCACAGCGCCGCCAGACACCAGAGACACCCACAGAGCACCAGGCTGCAGCGCCAAACACCAGCTGCCCTGCCGGACACCCCTTCATCCCAGCCTGCGGCCTGCAGCATCACCCCACTCAGACCTCCTCCAGCAGCAGCCACCACCCTCGGTAAGCAGTAAGACACATGGATTATAAGAAGCACCACCATGTTATTAAAAAAACCTTTTTCCTATTTTTCTCCTCAAAATTTGGGGTGCATCTTATAATCCGGAGCGTCTTATAAAGCGAAAAATTTACGGTAAATCACATGCTGTCCAGTTTCTTGTGATCCTCCTTGAGATGGTTCTACTTCTTCATTGGAGTCCAGCTGTGTTTAATTAAACTGATAGGACTTGATTTAGAAAGGCACACACCTGTCTATATTAGACCTCACAGCTCACAGTGCATGTCAGACCAAATGAGAATCATGAGGTCAAAGAAACTGGCCAAGTAGCTCAGAGACAGAATTGTGGCAAGGCACAGATCTGGCCAAGGTTACAAAAGAATTTCTGCAGTACTCAAGATTCCTAAGAGCACAGTGGCCTCCATAATCCTTAAATGGAAAAAGTTTGGGATCACCAGAAGTCTTCCTTTTGGACCTGGCCGTCCAGCAAAACTGAGCAATCGTGGGAGAAGAGCCTTAGTGAGAGAGGTAAAGAAGAACCCAAAGATCACTGTGGCTGAGCTCCAGAGATGCAGTAGGGAGATTGGAGAAAGCTCCACAAAGTCAACTATCGCTGCAGCCCTCCACCAGTCAGGCCTTTATGGCAGAGTGGCCTGATGGAAGCCTCTCCTCAGTGCAAGACATATGAAAACCTGCATAGAGTTTACTAAAAAACACATGAAGGACTCCCAGACTATGAGAAATAAGATTCTCTGGTCTGATGAGACGAAGATAGACATTTTTGTTGATAATTCTAAGGGGTATGTGTGGAAAAAAAAGGCACTCCTCATCACCTGACAAATACAATCCCAACAGTGAAACATGGTGGTGGCAGCATCATGCTACAGGGGTGATTTTCAGATGCAGGGACAGGATAACTGGCTGTCATTAAAGGAAACATGAATGTGGCCAAGTACTGAGGTAGCCTGGATGAAAACCTCTTCCAGAGTGCTCTGGACCTCAGACTTGGCCGAAGGTTCACCTTCCAACAAGACAATGACCCTAAGCACACAGCTAAAATAACAAATGAGTGGCTTCAGAACAACTCTGACCATTCTTGACTGGCCCAGCCAGATCCCTGACCTAAACCCAATTGAGCATCTCTGGAGAGACCTGAAAATGGCTGCCCACCAACATTCACCATTCAACCTGACAGAACTGGAGAGGATCTGCATGGAAGAATGGCAGAGAATCCCCATATCCTGGTGTGAAAAACTTGTTGCATCATTCCCAAGAAGACACATGGCTGTAGTAGCTCAAAATGGTGCCTCTATTCTGTACTGAGTTAAGGGTCTGAATACTTATGACCATGTGATATTTTAGTTTTTCTTTTTTAATAAATTTGCAAAAATTTCTACATTTCTGTTTTTTTTTTAGTGAAGATGGGGTGCAGAGTGTACATTAATGAGAAAAAAATGATCTTTTTGGAATTTACCAAATGGCTGCAATGAATCAAAGAGTGGAAAATTTAAAGGGGTCTGAATACTTTCTGACTGTATTGGCATTGAAAGTAGTGATGGAAGAGAGAGCCTCATGCGATGCTTCCTCTCCCATCACTCCACCTCTGCCTGTGACTCAGCGGCGTGTGCCAAAAGTGGAGGCCCTGCAGAAGCTTCAAGCTAGAGCAACGGGGGAATGAGGACGGGTAAGTATTGTGTGTGTGTGTACATTATAGAATGTGTGTGTGTATATGTGTGTATGCATTATAGCGTGTGTGTGCATTATAGTTTATGTGCATTATAGTGTGTGTGTATGCATTATAGTATGTGTGTATGCATTATAGTGTGTGTGTGTATGCATTATAGTGTGAGTGTGTGTGTGTGTATGCATTATAATGTGTGTCTGCTGCATGATACTGTGTGTGGGGGGACTGCACTATACTGTATGTGGGGGCTGCATTAGACTGTGTGTGGGGGCTGCACTATACTGTGTATGTGGGGGGCTGAATTACAGTATACTGTGTGTGGGGGGCTGCATTATACACTGAGGGCTCTGAATTATACTCTGAGGGCACTGCATTATACTCTGAAGGGGCTGCATCGTGCTGTGTGTGTGGGGGTCTGCATTAGACTCTGAAGGGGCTGCATTATACTGTGTGTGTGAGGGGACTGCACTATACTGTATGTGTGTGTTTGTGGGGGGGCTGCATTGTCCTGTTGGGGGTTGCATTATACTCTGAGGGGGCTGCTTTATACTCTGGGGCAGCATTATACTATGTGTGGGGGGCTGCATTATACGGTTTATGGGGGGCTGCATTATACTCTGAGGGGCAGCTTTATACTCTGGGGGCTACATTATACTCCATGTGTAGGGGGGCTGCATTATACTGTGTGTGTGCGACTGCATTATACTCTTAGATGGCTGCATTATATTCTGAGGGGGCTGCATTATATTCTGAGAGGACTGCATTATATTCTGAGAGTGCTGCATTATACTTTGAGAGGGGTTGTATTATACTCTATGAGGGGACTACATTATACTCTATGAGGGGGGCTGCAGTATACTCTGATGGGGGCAGCAGTATACTCTATCAAGGACCATGGGGGGTGCATTTTACTATATGTACTTTATGGGACCTGCATTATATTGTATTGACTATCTATACCAATCAATCATTCTTCCTCAGCCAGAGTAAGGGTAGGTGCACACGGTCAGTAAACGATGTGGGTTGGACGCTGCGTACTTGTGCAGCAGCCAGATATTACAGCATAGTGGATGGGATTTCAAGAAATCCCATGCCCACTATGTGTGCACAAACACCCGCAGCTCACCGACGGAGAAAGACATGCGGCGTGTCTATACAGAACGCAGCATGTCTATTTATCTTGTGGAAACGTGAGCCTCTGCAAGATAAATTTCACCCGTACAATATACTGGACGCTGTGATTCCGCACGGTTCAATGAACACATGCGGAATCACCTGCGTTCAATAGCCGGCTGCGCTTTCGACGGAGCGGACATGTACTGCATCCAAAGCGCTGCCAATTACTGAATGTGTGCACATACTCCAAAAAGGTCAGGAAACAAGCGTCAAACAACTTCAATATTGCTGTTCACGCTTGTTTACTTTCCTGAACTTAGCGCTTGTAAATACAACAAAAATGTTTCTGTGTGATGGTGTAATATGTGAGCATTTGGGGCCCCACTTTCAACTTTTACCCAGGGTCCCTCTTTGTCTAAAACTGTCCCTGCCCAGGAGAGACATGGTTGTCCATTTAACTATAGGCTGATAGCCCAAGAGTGGCATGTACAGTAGAAATAGGACCTATTAGAGAGAGGTCACCTTGCCATGGTCGAGGGGCACACAAGAATTGTCCAATTTATGTGCTAAGAACCTTCATGTTGGTAAGTACATCTTTTTGAGTAGTAACACAGTCTAGATTTAATGTTTTCAGTGTTTTCACATAGCTTCCCTTATGCAGAGTGCTGCTGTGTTTTCTTTTTCTAGATAGATAGATAGATAAATACAGTTGTGCTCAAAAGTTTACATACTCTGGCAGGATTTTTGCTATTTGGCCTTTTTTTCAGAGAATATGAATAATAACACCAAAATGTTTTCTCCACTCATGGTTAGTGGTTGGGTGAAGCCATTTATTGTCAAACTACTGTGTTTTCTCTTTTTAAATCATAATGACAATCCAAAACATCCAAATGAACCTGATCAAAAGTTGACATACCCTGGTGATTTTAGCCTGATAACAGGCATGGAAGTTGACACAAGTGGATTTGAATGACTACTAAAGGTAACATCCACACCTGTGACATGTGACAAATGCAAAGAAAATTGTTCAGGATGCAAAGAAAGCCTCCTAAACCAGCTTTCTTCTTCTTTTTTTCAGAGATTTTTGAGAGACATCCAGTTTAATGTTGTACCAAATTTAAGCCTCTTGATGACCGTCCTCACAGTGTTCCATGATATTTCTAATGCCTTGAAAGCTTTTTTGTACCTATCTCCTGACTAATAACTTTCAACAATAAGATCCCTTTTCTGTGTTGTCGGGGGTTCATTGTCCATGACGTTTGCTGTAAAATGCAACCAATAAAATGTCAAGAACATCCTACTAGCCCAGCTAAACTTACTATTGGGTTTAATCAGAATCACTTTTTATGATGTCAGCTGTGTATTGACTACTATTTAACCTAATTTGAAATGTGACTAACCAATTTTAAACACAACCACATCCCCAATTATGAGAGAATATTCACACTTACACAGCCCCTCAAAATAATTTCAGTTTGTTTCTCAACTGACTGGTATATATTATGGGTAACATTAAAGGTGGAAAAAGTTGTGAAATGAGTCTTCTGGGTATGATTTATTTTACATGACAAAAAAACTGGCATTTTAATAGGGGTGCGTAGACTGTTTATAGCCAGAGTAGATAAATAAATTGAAGTTATATATTTATACATAATGCATAGGGATAAAAATGATAAATATTTAGATACATACATCTCTAACCAAATCTCCAGTTACCTGTATAATATTCCGTCTTCAAAAGGCCTCATTCTTTTTTTCTCCCTTTGTCTGCTTCTCATACAACCATTTCCAAGATTTCTCCCATGCTTCCCCCTTATTCTGGAATTTGCTACCCCAAGCAATCAAACTCTGTCCCACCTTTGAATTTTCAACAGTAACCTGAAGACGCACTTCTTCAAGTAAGCCTACAATCTGCAATAACTCTGCTGCCACAATCTGCTGTATCAGAAGCTCAAACCCTCACCCACTCTTTCATTTTCCCTTCCCTATAATTATGTTCTCATGAGGAGAACATAATTTTACCTCTATACAAGTCACTAGTTCGACCACACTTAGAATACTGTGCACAGTTCTGGTCTCTGGTGTATAAAAAAGATATAGCTGAACTGGAGCGGGTGCAGAGAAGAGCGACCAAGGTTATTAGAGGACTGGGGGGTCTGCAATACCAAGATAGGTTATTACACTTGGGGCTATTTAGTTTGGAAAAGCGAAGGCTAAGGGGTGATCTTATTTTAATGTATAAATATATGAGGGGACAGTACAAAGACCTTTCTGATGATCTTTTTAATCATAGACCTGAGACAGGGACAAGGGGGCATCCTCTACATCTGCAGGAAAGAAGGTTTAATCATAATCACAGACGCAGATTCTTTACTGTAAGAGCAGTGAGACTATGCAGGGTTGGATCCAGGTTTTTGAGGGCCCCGGGTGAAAGAGTCTCAGTGGGCCCCCCCTTTAACACATACCACGATTCATGATGCACAGATACACAGCAGAGAAACATAGCACAGTCACGTAGCATGTAAACACAGCCCACGTAGTATATAACACAGCCACGTAGCATATAACAGCCATGTAGCATATTGCACAGCCCACAAAACATATAACAAAGCCCACATAGTATATAACAGTGCCCACGTAGCATATAACACAGCTACGTAGTATATAACACAGCCATGTAGTATATAGCACAGCCACGTAGTATATAGCACAGCCACATAGTTTATTGCACAGCCATGTAGTATATAGCACAGCCCATGTAGTATATAACACAGTCCCGTGACTTAGTATATAATACAGGCCATGTAGTATATAACACAGCCAGCCATGTAGTATAAACAGCAGTCCACAACAAGTCCCAGCATCGCTAACATACCATATTGTAGCACAAAGACTAGTCTACGAGTCCAAGACTGTACTGTCTTGCACAGAGCAAGGACCATGATCCACTCCCGCCGCCACCTGTATGGTCGTACCTTGTCCTCGGAATCGGCTCCCAGGCTCAGCAGGCTGCATACCCCCACAATGCTTTGGGACCAGGCAGGAAGGAAGACTCACTGCTTTACTTTCACCATCACCCCTGTTGTGGACACAGGGTGCACCGTGCACTGACTGCTGCTCCGTCTTTCTGCTTGGCGCTGGACCTGGACGATCTCTGAGCTCTTAGGATAACGAGCTCTCACCCGGCCGGAAGTGACAACACAGACGATCGCCGGCCCGGAAGTGACTCTTCGTATCCATGGTGACGGTGGTGAGAATTCCTGCAGCTGCGCAGCGCCAGCGAAACTCAGTCCCAGAGAGCTCTGTGCCGCCTGCTGCCGGGGATATGCTCCGAGTCCTGGCTGGGAGTTGACTGTAGTGTAAATGTAATACACACACAGCACAGGGATGTAGTCCGGCTGCGGGGGCACCCCAGGAGTGCATCAGTGTGTGTGTGCGTGTCATACCGTTACTACCATAAATGGGCCCCCCTCCTCACCAGGGCCTTGGCACTTGCCCGGGTATGCCGGGTGCTGACGCCGGCCCTGAGATTATGGAACTCTCTGCCATATGATGTTGTAATGAGTGATTCATTACTTAAATTTAAGAGGGGACTGGATGCCTTTCTTGAAAAGTATAATGTTACAGGTTATATATACTAGTTTCCTATCAACCAAATACCCTGTTTTTTACATCTTTTACTAGCACTTGCGGATTACTGCAACATTTTTTCAAACTGAGTGTTTTTGGTTTTACTATTCTCTTTTGTGTCTTCAGGTTTCTTGGTGGTGTGTGAACATGATCATACAGACTTGTTCACTGTGCAAGTAGCCCATGTGTTCCTGTTTCCATAATTGTTCTCTTGTGTCTACAAGACTGGGGAGTTCCACCACTCCTCTTGGGCTATCTGCACAAAAGCTGTTCTACCCTGTATGCACACATGGATTTTTCCTCTCTGAACCCTGTTCACACAGGTTATATACAGATGATCAGGTTTTTAAATACATCAGATAGGGATTGCATACATTAGTTAGGACTGCTCTGATAAGGGTATACCGTGAAGATTGGTAGAGCAGCTTAGTATACATTTTTTGCAAAAAACGTATCAACCAAATACCCTGTTTTTTACATCTTTTACTAGCACTTGCGGATTACTGCAACATTTTTTCAAACTGAGTGTTTTTGGTTTTACTATTCTCTTTTGTGTCTTCAGGTTTCTTGGTGGTGTGTGAACATGATCATACAGACTTGTTCACTGTGCAAGTAGCCCATGTGTTCCTGTTTCCATAATTGTTCTCTTGTGTCTACAAGACTGGGGAGTTCCACCACTCCTCTTGGGCTATCTGCACAAAAGCTGTTCTACCCTGTATGCACACATGGATTTTTCCTCTCTGAACCCTGTTCACACAGGTTATATACAGATGATCAGGTTTTTAAATACATCAGATAGGGATTGCATACATTAGTTAGGACTGCTCTGATAAGGGTATACCGTGAAGATTGGTAGAGCAGCTTAGTATACATTTTTTGCAAAAAACGTATCAACCAAATACCCTGTTTTTTACATCTTTTACTAGCATTTGCGGATTACTGCAACATTTTTTCAAACTGAGTGTTTTTGGTTTTACTATTCTCTTTTGTGTCTTCAGGTTTCTTGGTGGTGTGTGAACATGATTATACAGACTTGTTCACTGTGCAAGTAGCCCATGTGTTCCTGTTTCCATAATTGTTCTCTTGTGTCTACAAGACTGGGGAGTTCCACCACTCCTCTTGGGCTATCTGCACAAAAGCTGTTCTACCCTGTATGCACACATGGATTTTTCCTCTCTGAACCCTGTTCACACAGGTTATATACAGATGATCAGGTTTTTAAATACATCAGATAGGGATTGCATACATTAGTTAGGACTGCTCTGATAAGGGTATACCGTGAAGATTGGTAGAGCAGCTTAGTATACATTTTTTGCAAAAAACGTATCAACCAAATACCCTGTTTTTTACATCTTTTACTAGCACTTGCGGATTACTGCAACATTTTTTCAAACTGAGTGTTTTTGGTTTTACTATTCTCTTTTGTGTCTTCAGGTTTCTTGGTGGTGTGTGAACATGATCATACAGACTTGTTCACTGTGCAAGTAGCCCATGTGTTCCTGTTTCCATAATTGTTCTCTTGTGTCTACAAGACTGGGGAGTTCCACCACTCCTCTTGGGCTATCTGCACAAAAGCTGTTCTACCCTGTATGCACACATGGATTTTTCCTCTCTGAACCCTGTTCACACAGGTTATATACAGATGATCAGGTTTTTAAATACATCAGATAGGGATTGCATACATTAGTTAGGACTGCTCTGATAAGGGTATACCGTGAAGATTGGTAGAGCAGCTTAGTATACATTTTTTGCAAAAAACGTATCAACCAAATACCCTGTTTTTTACATCTTTTACTAGCACTTGCGGATTACTGCAACATTTTTTCAAACTGAGTGTTTTTGGTTTTACTATTCTCTTTTGTGTCTTCAGGTTTCTTGGTGGTGTGTGAACATGATCATACAGACTTGTTCACTGTGCAAGTAGCCCATGTGTTCCTGTTTCCATAATTGTTCTCTTGTGTCTACAAGACTGGGGAGTTCCACCACTCCTCTTGGGCTATCTGCACAAAAGCTGTTCTACCCTGTATGCACACATGGATTTTTCCTCTCTGAACCCTGTTCACACAGGTTATATACAGATGATCAGGTTTTTAAATACATCAAATAGGGATTGCATACATTAGTTAGGACTGTTCTGATAAGGGTATACCGTGAAGATTGGTAGAGCAGCTTAGTATACATTTTTTGCAAAAAACGTATCAACCAAATACCCTGTTTTTTACATCTTTTACTAGCACTTGCGGATTACTGCAACATTTTTTCAAACTGAGTGTTTTTGGTTTTACTATTCTCTTTTGTGTCTTCAGGTTTCTTGGTGGTGTGTGAACATGATCATACAGACTTGTTCACTGTGCAAGTAGCCCATGTGTTCCTGTTTCCATAATTGTTCTCTTGTGTCTACAAGACTGGGGAGTTCCACCACTCCTCTTGGGCTATCTGCACAAAAGCTGTTCTACCCTGTATGCACACATGGATTTTATCTCTCTGAACCCTGTTCACACAGGTTATATACAGATGATCAGGTTTTTAAATACATCAGATAGGGATTGCATACATTAGTTAGGACTGCTCTGATAAGGGTATACCGTGAAGATTGGTAGAGCAGCTTAGTATACATTTTTTGCAAAAAACGTATCAACCAAATACCCTGTTTTTTACATCTTTTACTAGCACTTGCGGATTACTGCAACATTTTTTCAAACTGAGTGTTTTTGGTTTTACTATTCTCTTTTGTGTCTTCAGGTTTCTTGGTGGTGTGTGAACATGATCATACAGACTTGTTCACTGTGCAAGTAGCCCATGTGTTCCTGTTTCCATAATTGTTCTCTTGTGTCTACAAGACTGGGGAGTTCCACCACTCCTCTTGGGCTATCTGCACAAAAGCTGTTCTACCCTGTATGCACACATGGATTTTTCCTCTCTGAACCCTGTTCACACAGGTTATATACAGATGATCAGGTTTTTAAATACATCAGATAGGGATTGCATACATTAGTTAGGACTGCTCTGATAAGGGTATACCGTGAAGATTGGTAGAGCAGCTTAGTATACATTTTTTGCAAAAAACGTATCAACCAAATACCCTGTTTTTTACATCTTTTACTAGCACTTGCGGATTACTGCAACATTTTTTCAAACTGAGTGTTTTTGGTTTTACTATTCTCTTTTGTGTCTTCAGGTTTCTTGGTGGTGTGTGAACATGATCATACAGACTTGTTCACTGTGCAAGTAGCCCATGTGTTCCTGTTTCCATAATTGTTCTCTTGTGTCTACAAGACTGGGGAGTTCCACCACTCCTCTTGGGCTATCTGCACAAAAGCTGTTCTACCCTGTATGCACACATGGATTTTTCCTCTCTGAACCCTGTTCACACAGGTTATATACAGATGATCAGGTTTTTAAATACATCAGATAGGGATTGCATACATTAGTTAGGACTGCTCTGATAAGGGTATACCGTGAAGATTGGTAGAGCAGCTTAGTATACATTTTTTGCAAAAAACGTATCAACCAAATACCCTGTTTTTTACATCTTTTACTAGCACTTGCGGATTACTGCAACATTTTTTCAAACTGAGTGTTTTTGGTTTTACTATTCTCTTTTGTGTCTTCAGGTTTCTTGGTGGTGTGTGTTATGGCTGGCAATCAGGCAACACAGCGTGCAGTAATCAGCGCACATACAGAGATCTGGCAATAACCAAAAACAATAGGACGAGCTCTGAGACGTGGAATCTCTGTAGACTGCAGTACCTGATCTATCCTCACACAACTATAAGCAGCAGTGGATTGCGCCTATCACTACCTATGCAACTCGGCACTGCCTGAGGAGCTGACTAGCCTGAAGATAGAAATACAAGCCTGACTTACCTCAGAGAAATACCCCAAAGGAATAGGCAGCCCCCCACATATAATGACTGTTAGCAAGATGAAAAGACAAGCGTAGGAATGAAATAGATTCAGCAAAGTGAGGCCCGATATTCTAGACAGAGCGAGGATAGCAAAGAGAACTATGCAGTCTACAAAAACCCTAAAACGAAAACCACGCAAAGGGGCAAAAAGACCCACCGTGCCGAACTAACAGCACGGCGGTGCACCCCTTTGCTTCTCAGAGCTTCCAGCAAAAGTTAATAGCAAGCTGGACAGAAAAAACAGAAAACAAACTAGAAGCACTTATCTAGCAGAGCAGCAGGCCCAAGGAAAGATGCAGTAGCTCAGATCCAACACTGGAACATTGACAAGGAGCAAGGAAGACAGACTCAGGTGGAGCTAAATAGCAAGGCAGCCAACGAGCTCACCAAAACACCTGAGGGAGGAAGCCCAGAGACTGCAATACCACTTGTGACCACAGAAGTGAACTCAGCCACAGAATTCACAACAGTACCCCCCCCTTGAGGAGGGGTCACCGAACCCTCACCAGAACCCCCAGGCCGACCAGGATGAGCCACATGAAAGGCACGAACAAGATCTGGGGCATGGACATCAGAGGCAAAAACCCAGGAATTATCTTCCTGAACATAACCCTTCCATTTAACCAGATACTGGAGTTTCCGTCTAGAGACACGAGAATCCAAAATCTTCTCCACAATATACTCCAATTCCCCCTCCACCAAAACAGGGGCAGGAGGCTCCACAGATGGAACCATAGGTGCCACGTATCTCCTCAACAACGACCTATGGAATACATTATGTATGGAAAAGGAGTCTGGGAGGATCAGACGAAAAGACACCGGATTGAGAATCTCAGAAATCCTATACGGACCAATAAAACGAGGTTTAAATTTAGGAGAGGAAACCTTCATAGGAATATGACGAGAAGATAACCAAACCAGATCCCCAACACGAAGTCGGGGTCCCACACGGCGTCTGCGATTAGCGAAAAGCTGAGCCTTCTCCTGGGACAAGGTCAAATTGTCCACTACCTGAGTCCAGATCTGCTGCAACCTGTCCACCACAGAATCCACACCAGGACAGTCCGAAGACTCAACCTGTCCTGAAGAGAAACGAGGATGGAACCCAGAATTGCAGAAAAATGGAGAGACCAAGGTAGCCGAGCTGGCCCGATTATTAAGGGCGAACTCAGCCAACGGCAAAAATGACACCCAATCATCCTGGTCAGCGGAAACAAAACATCTCAGATATGTTTCCAAGGTCTGATTGGTTCGTTCGGTCTGGCCATTAGTCTGAGGATGGAAGGCCGAGGAGAAAGATAGGTCAATGCCCATCCTACCACAAAAGGCTCGCCAGAACCTCGAGACAAACTGGGAACCTCTGTCAGAAACAATATTCTCAGGAATGCCATGTAAACGAACCACATGCTGGAAGAACAAAGGCACCAAATCAGAGGAGGAAGGCAATTTAACCAAGGGCACCAGATGGACCATTTTAGAAAAGCGATCACAGACCACCCAAATGACCGACATTTTTTGAGAAACGGGAAGGTCAGAAATGAAATCCATCGAAATATGTGTCCAAGGCCTCTTCGGGACCGGCAAGGGCAAAAGCAACCCACTGGCACGTGAACAGCAGGGCTTAGCCCTAGCACAAATTCCACAGGACTGCACAAAAGCACGCACATCCCGCGACAGAGATGGCCACCAGAAGGATCTAGCAACCAACTCCCTGGTACCAAAGATTCCTGGATGACCGGCCAGCACCGAACAATGAAGTTCAGAGATAACTTTACTAGTCCACCTATCAGGGACGAACAGTTTCTCGGCCGGACAACGATCAGGTTTATTAGCCTGAAATTTCTGCAACACTCTCCGCAAATCAGGGGAGATGGCAGACACAATGACTCCTTCCTTGAGGATACTCGCCGGCTCAGATAACCCCGGAGAGTCGGGCACAAAACTCCTGAAAAGCTTCCACGGCAGCAGAAGACCAATTAACCAAATCAGCACCCTTCTTGGTCAAATCGGTCAATGGTCTGGCAATGCTAGAAAAATTACAGATGAAGCGACGATAAAAATTAGCAAAGCCCAGGAATTTCTGCAGACTTTTTAGAGATGTCGGCTGAGTCCAATCCTGGATGGCCTGAACCTTAACCGGATCCATCTCGATAGTAGAAGGGGAAAAGATGAACCCCAAAAATGAAACTTTCTGCACACCGAAGAGACACTTTGATCCCTTCACGAACAAGGAATTAGCACGCAGTACCTGGAAAACCATTCTGACTTGCTTCACATGAGACTCCCAATCATCTGAGAAGATCAAAATGTCATCCAAGTAAACAATCAAGAATTTATCCAGATACTCACGGAAAATGTCATGCATAAAAGACTGAAAAACAGATGGAGCATTGGCAAGTCCGAACGGCATCACCAGATACTCAAAATGACCCTCGGGCGTATTAAATGCCGTTTTCCATTCATCTCCCTGCCTGATTCTCACCAGATTATACGCACCACGAAGATCAATCTTAGTAAACCAACTAGCCCCCTTAATCCGAGCAAACAAGTCAGAAATCAATGGCAAGGGATACTGAAACTTAACAGTGATCTTATTAAGAAGGCGGTAATCAATACACGGTCTTAGCGAACCATCCTTCTTGGCTACAAAAAAGAACCCTGCTCCCAATGGTGATGACGATGGGCGAATATGTCCCTTCTCCAGGGACTCCTTCACATAACTGCGCATAGCGGTGTGTTCAGGTACGGACAAATTAAATAAACGACCCTTAGGGAATTTACTACCAGGAATCAAATCGATAGCACAATCACAATTCCTATGCGGAGGTAGGGCATCAGACTTGGACTCTTCAAATACATCCTGAAAGTCCGACAAGAACTCTGGGATGTCAGAAGGAATGGATGACGAAATAGACAAAAATGGAACATCACCATGTACTCCCTGACAACCCCAGCTGGTTACCGACATAGAGTTCCAATCCAATACTGGATTATGGGTTTGTAGCCATGGCAACCCCAACACGACCACATCATGCAAATTATGCAGTACCAGAAAGCGAATAACTTCCTGATGTGCAGGAGCAATGCACATGGTCAGCTGGGCCCAGTACTGAGGCTTATTCTTGGCCAAAGGTGTAGCATCAATTCCTCTCAACGGAATAGGACACCGCAAAGGCTCCAAGAAAAATCCACAACGTTTAGCATAATCCAAATCCATCAGATTCAGGGCAGCGCCTGAATCCACAAACGCCATGACAGAATACGATGACAAAGAGCACATTAAGGTAATGGACAAAAGGAATTTGGACTGTACAGTACCAATAACGGCAGAGCTATCGAACCGCCTAGTGCGTTTAGGACAATTAGAAATAGCATGAGTAGAATCACCACAATAGAAACACAGTCTGTTCAGACGTCTGTGTTCTTGCCGTTCTACTTTAGTCATCGTCCTGTCGCACTGCATAGGCTCAGGTTTACTCTCAGACAATACCGCCAGATGGTGCACAGATTTACGCTCGCGCAAGCGACGACCGATCTGAATGGCCAAGGACATAGACTCATTCAAACCAGCAGGCATAGGAAATCCCACCATTACATCCTTAAGAGCTTCAGAGAGACCCTTTCTGAACAAAGCCGCTAGTGCAGATTCATTCCACAGAGTGAGTACTGACCACTTCCTAAATTTCTGACAATATACTTCTACATCATCCTGACCCTGGCATAAAGCCAGCAGATTTTTCTCAGCCCGATCCACTGAATTAGGCTCATCGTAAAGCAATCCCAGCACCTGGAAAAATGCATCAACATTACTCAATGCAGAATCTCCTGGTGCAAGAGAAAACGCCCAGTCCTGTGGGTCGCCGCGCAAAAACGAAATAATAATCAAAACCTGTTGAATACTGTTGTGAATTCTGTGGCTGAGTTCACTTCTGTGGTCACAAGTGGTATTGCAGTCTCTGGGCTTCGTCCCTCAGGTGTTTTGGTGAGCTCGTTGGCTGCCTTGCTATTTAGCTCCACCTGAGTCTGTCTTCCTGGCTCCTTGTACTGTTATGGCTGGCAATCAGGCAACACAGCGTGCAGTAATCAGCGCACATACAGAGATCTGGCAATAACCAAAAACAATAGGACGAGCTCTGAGACGTGGAATCTCTGTAGACTGCAGTACCTGATCTATCCTCACACAACTATAAGCAGCAGTGGATTGCGCCTATCACTACCTATGCAACTCGGCACTGCCTGAGGAGCTGACTAGCCTGAAGATAGAAATACAAGCCTGACTTACCTCAGAGAAATACCCCAAAGGAATAGGCAGCCCCCCACATATAATGACTGTTAGCAAGATAAAAAGACAAACGTAGGAATGAAATAGATTCAGCAAAGTGAGGCCCGATATTCTAGACAGAGCGAGGATAGCAAAGAGAACTATGCAGTCTACAAAAACCCTAAAACGAAAACCACGCAAAGGGGCAAAAAGACCCACCGTGCCGAACTAACAGCACGGCGGTGCACCCCTTTGCTTCTCAGAGCTTCCAGCAAAAGTTAATAGCAAGCTGGACAGAAAAAACAGAAAACAAACTAGAAGCACTTATCTAGCAGAGCAGCAGGCCCAAGGAAAGATGCAGTAGCTCAGATCCAACACTGGAACATTGACAAGGAGCAAGGAAGACAGACTCAGGTGGAGCTAAATAGCAAGGCAGCCAACGAGCTCACCAAAACACCTGAGGGAGGAAGCCCAGAGACTGCAATACCACTTGTGACCACAGAAGTGAACTCAGCCACAGAATTCACAACAGGTGTGTGAACATGATCATACAGACTTGTTCACTGTGCAAGTAGCCCATGTGTTCCTGTTTCCATAATTGTTCTCTTGTGTCTACAAGACTGGGGAGTTCCACCACTCCTCTTGGGCTATCTGCACAAAAGCTGTTCTACCCTGTATGCACACATGGATTTTTCCTCTCTGAACCCTGTTCACACAGGTTATATACAGATGATCAGGTTTTTAAATACATCAGATAGGGATTGCATACATTAGTTAGGACTGCTCTGATTAGGGTATACCGTGAAGATTGGTAGAGCAGCTTAGTATACATTTTTTGCAAAAAACGTATCAACCAAATACCCTGTTTTTTACATCTTTTAGTAGCACTTGCGGATTACTGCAACATTTTTTCAAACTGAGTGTTTTTGGTTTTACTATTCTCTTTTGTGTCTTCAGGTTTCTTGGTGGTGTGTGAACATGATCATACAGACTTGTTCACTGTGCAAGTAGCCCATGTGTTCCTGTTTCCATAATTGTTCTCTTGTGTCTACAAGACTGGGGAGTTCCACCACTCCTCTTGGGCTATCTGCACAAAAGCTGTTCTACCCTGTATGCACACATGGATTTTTCCTCTCTGGACCCTGTTCACACACGTTATATACAGATGATCAGGTTTTTAAATACATCAGATAGGGATTGCATACATTAGTTAGGACTGCTCTGATAAGGGTATACCGTGAAGATTGGTAGAGCAGCTTAGTATACATTTTTTGCAAAAAACGTATCAACCAAATACCCTGTTTTTTACATCTTTTACTAGCACTTGCGGATTACTGCAACATTTTTTCAAACTGAGTGTTTTTGGTTTTACTATTCTCTTTTGTGTCTTCAGGTTTCTTGGTGGTGTGTGAACATGATCATACAGACTTGTTCACTGTGCAAGTAGCCCATGTGTTCCTGTTTCCATAATTGTTCTCTTGTGTCTACAAGACTGGGGAGTTCCACCACTCCTCTTGGGCTATCTGCACAAAAGCTGTTCTACCCTGTATGCACACATGGATTTTTCCTCTCTGAACCCTGTTCACACAGGTTATATACAGATGATCAGGTTTTTAAATACATCAGATAGGGATTGCATACATTAGTTAGGACTGCTCTGATAAGGGTATACCGTGAAGATTGGTAGAGCAGCTTAGTATACATTTTTTGCAAAAAACGTATCAACCAAATACCCTGTTTTTTACATCTTTTACTAGCACTTGCGGATTACTGCAACATTTTTTCAAACTGAGTGTTTTTGGTTTTACTATTCTCTTTTGTGTCTTCATTTAACATACCATATTGTAGCACAAAGACTAGTCTACGAGTCCAAGACTGTACTGTCTTGCACAGAGCAAGGACCATGATCCACTCCCGCCGCCACCTGTATGGTCGTACCTTGTCCTCGGAATCGGCTCCCAGGCTCAGCAGGCTGCATACCCCCACAATGCTTTGGGACCAGGCAGGAAGGAAGACTCACTGCTTTACTTTCACCATCACCCCTGTTGTGGACACAGGGTGCACCGTGCACTGACTGCTGCTCCGTCTTTCTGCTTGGCGCTGGACCTGGACGATCTCTGAGCTCTTAGGATAACGAGCTCTCACCCGGCCGGAAGTGACAACACAGACGATCGCCGGCCTGGAAGTGACTCTTCGTATCCATGGTGATGGTGGTGAGAATTCCTGCAGCTGCGCAGCGCCAGCGAAACTCAGTCCCAGAGAGCTCTGTGCCGCCTGCTGCCGGGGATATGCTCCGAGTCCTGGCTGGGAGTTGACTGTAGTGTAAATGTAATACACACACAGCACAGGGATGTAGTCCGGCTGCGGGGGCACCCCAGGAGTGCATCAGTGTGTGTGTGCGTGTCATACCGTTACTACCATAAATGGGCCCCCCTCCTCACCAGGGCCTTGGCACTTGCCCGGGTATGCCGGGTGCTGACGCCGGCCCTGAGATTATGGAACTCTCTGCCATATGATGTTGTAATGAGTGATTCATTACTTAAATTTAAGAGGGGACTGGATGCCTTTCTTGAAAAGTATAATGTTACAGGTTATATATACTAGTTTCCTTGATAGGGCATTGATCCAGGGAACTGTTATGGACCTGGTGGTTAGGAGCACCCGGAACGACCTGATGGTTAAACTCACACAGGACAAGCTCTGGGAAGTGGGAGCTCTGCTGACCGCAACCCCTAATCCTATCACACAACTAGAAATAGCCGTGGAGCGTACCTAACACTGCCTAGACGCCTCTTCACAGCCTAAGAGCTAACTAGCCCTAAAGATAGAAAATAAAGCCTACCTTGCCTCAGAGAAATTCCCCAAAGGAAAAGGCAGCCCCCACATATATTGACTGTGAGTTAAGATGAAAGTCACAAACACAGAAATGAAACAGGTTTCAGCAAAGAGAGGCCAGACTTACTAAACAGACTGAGGATAGGAAGGGTATCTTTGCGGTCAGCACAAAAAACAACAAAAAGACCACGCAGAGTGTGCAAAAAGACCTCCACACCGACTCACGGTGCGGAGGTGCCACTCTGCATCCCAGAGCTTCCAGCTAGCAAGGCAAAATCACGATAGCAAGCTGGACAAGGAAACAATGAACAAATAATTAACTAGCAGGGACTTAGCTTCTGCTGGAGTAGACAGGTCACCAGAAAGATCCAAGAGCAACTGAACCAGTACAAGAACATTGACAGCTGGCATGGAGTAACGATCTGAGTGGAGTTAAATAGAGCAGCCAGCCAAAGAATAAACTACGTCACCTGTGGAAGGAACCTCAGAAGCAGCAGCTCCATTCACAGCCACCAGAGGGAGTCTATGGACAGAACTCGCCGAAGTACCATTCATGACCACAGGAGGGAGTTCGATCACAGAATGCACAACAGGGAACTAGTCTGATTGCCGTATGTGGAGTCGGGAAGGAATTTTTTTCCCCAATGTGGAGCTTACTGTTTGCCATATGTTTTTTTTTTGCCTTCCTCTGGATCAACATGTTAGGGCATGTTAGGTTAGGCTATGGGTTGAACTAGATGGACTTAAAGTCTTCCTTCAACCTTAATAACTATGTTACTATATTATACAATCTAAACCCTGGCAAGCAGGACCTTCTCTCCCATTGTACTTGTCACTTACTTAACCATTTATAGTAAATAACCATTTATAAACTCTTTATGTATTGTTAGCTGATTGTTATGTGTAACACTAATGCCTGTGCCCCTGCATGGGCCCCTCTTCCCCCTCCATGCAGGGACACCAACATACTCACCACCAAGGTAGCACGGTGACATCCCCGTCTCCTGCTTCCTGTGCAGACAGCACAGGCTTCCCATCGGCATGCCTTGTGCGCTCTTCCATGTTTTGAAAGAGGCAGCGCACACACCTTGTAAATGCCCCCAGCCATTAGCTTGAAGGCATTTTGTATAAAAGACACCCTCCCCACTAGGTAGGTGCCTGAGAAACCCCTTTGATTTCCCTGCAGCACTTGTGTGTGCAACTGTATATTGCCAGGTCCCTGTCCTAAACCATTGTAGTTAGTTTGTTATCCTGAACCTGTTCCTGTATCACTTGTTGTGAATTCAGCTTTTGGGCTCCCTCCGGTGGTTGTAGAGGGTAATGCAGTTGTGCCTGGATTGCAGGAGTGGACATGTGTAGCTACTAATTGCAGGACTGACTGGGGTATATAGCTTTGCAGGATCCTTTAGTCAGTGCCAGTTGTCCATTGTTCTTGAAGGATTCACTTCCCTGCTGGTCTCTCCAGTTTGCTGTGTTTTTCTACAAAGATAAGTCCTGGCTTTGTTTTTGCTGTCCACCTGCAGTGGACCTTATAGTTTTGTGCATTTTCATGTTTTTTTCCAGCTTGGTCTGTGAAGGATTTTTTGCAGCCTAGCTATTTCTCTGGAGATGCAGATATACCCCCCATGTCTTTAGTCAGATGTGGTGATCCGTATTTTCTGCGGTGGATATTTTCTAGTGTTTTTATACTGACCGCATAGTACTCTGTTCTATTCTTTCTTTTTAGCTAGTATGGCCTCCTATGCTAAAATCTGATTTCATATCTGCGTATGTTTTTTCCCTCTCCTCTCACAGTCAATATTTGTGGGGGGCTATCTATCCTTTGGGGATTTTCTCTGAGGCAAGATAGGTTTCCTGTTTCTGTCTTTAGGGGTAGTTAGATCTTAGGCTGTGCCGAGGGGTCTAGGGAGTGTTAGGTACCCCCCACGGCTACTTCTATTTGCGCTGCTAGGTTCAGGGTTGCGGTCAGTACAGGGACCACCTTCTCCAGAGTACGTCTCATGCTGCTCCAAGGCCACCAGATCATAACAGTACAACTGGCCAACAATGAGTTAATTGCATCTCAGAAGAAGGGTGGAAAGATTTTGAGCCATTTTTTTTCCTTAGCCTGTTTGGTCTGTTCCTTCCTCTTTACCTCTGGGTGGCTACGGAGTCTAGTATTAACATGAATGTTCAGGAGTTAGTTTCTCGGGTGGATCATCTTGCTGCTAGGGTACAGGGGATTTCAGATTTCATTGTTCAGATTCCTGCCTTAGAACCTAAGATTCCCACTCCTGATTTATTCTTTGGTGACAGATCCAAATTTTTGAGTTTCAAAAATAACTGTAAACTGTTTTTTGCATTAAGACCCCGGTCTTCTGGTGATCCTATTCAGCAGGTTAAAATCATCATATCTCTGCTGTGTGGTGACCCACAGGATTGGGCATTTTCCCTGGAATCTGGCAATCCTGCTTTGCTTAATGTTGATTCGTTCTTTCAGGCATTGGGGTTGTTGTATAATGAGCCTAATTCTGTGGATCAGGCTGAGAAAATCTTGTTAGCCCTGTGTCAAGGTCAAGAAGCGGCAGAATCGTATTGCCAGAAATTTAGAAATTGGTCTGTACTGACTAAATGGAATGAGGATGCCTTGGCGGCAATTTTCAGAAAGGGTCTTTCTGAATCCGTTAAAGATGTTATGGTGGGGTTCCCCACGCCTGCTGGTCTGAGTGATTCTATGTCTCTGGCCATTCAGATTGATCGGCGCTTGCAGGCGTCAGAATAGGTTGTGTTTTTACTGCGGCGATTCTGCTCATGTTATTTCTGATTGCCCTAAGCGTACTAAGAGAATCACTGTTGTGAATTCCACGGCTGCCTCTAGTGTTGTTTGGAGAGGATTAGGGATTGCGGTCTGCAGAGTTCCCACGTCTCAGAGCTCGTTCTATGATTTTGGGTTATTGTCAGATCACTGTATGTGCTCTGACCGCTATGTCCATTGTAGTACTGAATTGCCTTTCATAACAGTACAGGAAGCCAAAAGTACTAATGATTCTCAATAGAGGGAAAAAAGAAGTTCTGAGACCATTTTTTTTTCTTTGCACTGTGTTTTGCCTTTTTTTTCCCCTAGACATTTGGGTGGTTCAGTACACAGGTGTAGCGATGGACATTAGAAGTCTGTCTTCATTTGTAGATCAGCTCTCGGCAAGAGTACAAAAGATTCAAGACACTATTGATCAGAAAGCTATGTTGGAACCAAGAATTCCTATTCCTGATTTGTTTTTTGGAGATAGAACTAAGTTTCTGAGTTTCAAAAATAATTGTAAATTATTTCTGGCCTTGAAACCTCGCTCCTCTGGTGATCCAGTTCAACAGGTTTTGATTGTTATTTCTTTTTTGCGCGGCGACCCTCAGGACTGGGCATTTTCTCTTGCACCAGGAGATCCTGCATTGAGTAATATCGATGCGTTTTTCCTGGCGCTCGGATTGTTGTACGATGAACCTAATTCAGTGGATCAGGCAGAGAAAAATTTGCTGGCTCTTTGTCAGGGTCAGGATGAGATAGAGGTATATTGTCAGAAATTTAGAAAGTGGTCCGTGCTCACTCAATGGAATGAATCTGCGCTGGCAGCTATGTTCAGAAAGGGTCTCTCTGAAGCCCTTAAGGATGTCATGGTGGGATTTCCTATGCCTGCTGGTTTGAATGAGTCTATTTCTTTGGCCATTCAGATCGGTCGACGCTTGCGTGAGCGTAAATCTGTGCACCGTTTGGCGGTATTACCTGAGCTTAAACCTGAGCCTATGCAGTGCGATAGGACTTTGACCAGAGTTAAACGGCAAGAACACAGACGTCTGAATGGGCTGTGTTTCTACTGTGGTGATTCCACTCATGCTATCTCTGATTGTCCTAAGCGCACTAAGCGGTTCGCTAGGTCTGCCACCATTGGTACGGTACAGTCAAAATTTCTTCTGTCCGTTACCTTGATCTGCTCTTTGTCATCGTATTCTGTCATGGCATTTGTGGATTCAGGCTCTGCCCTGAATTTGATGGACTTGGAGTATGCTAAGCGTTGTGGGTTTCTCTTAGAGCCCTTGCAGTGTCCTATTCCATTGAGAGGAATTGATGCCACGCCTTTGGCCAAGAATAAGCCTCAATACTGGACCCAGCTGACCATGTGCATGGCTCCTGCACATCAGGAGGTTATTCGCTTTCTGGTGTTGCATAATCTGCATGATGTGGTCATGTTGGGGTTGCCATGGCTACAAGCCCATAATCCAGTATTAGATTGGAAATCCATGTCGGTGTCCAGCTGGGGTTGTCAGGGGGTACATGGTGATGTTCCATTTCTGTCAATTTCGTCATCCACCCCTTCTGAGGTTCCAGAGTTCTTGTCTGATTACCGGGATGTATTTGATGAGCCCAAGTCCGATGCCCTACCTCCGCATAGGGATTGTGATTGTGCTATCAATTTGATTCCTGGTAGTAAATTCCCAAAAGGTCGACTGTTTAATTTATCCGTGCCTGAGCACGCCGCTATGCGCAGTTATGTGAAGGAATCCCTGGAGAAGGGGCATATTCGCCCGTCATCGTCACCATTAGGAGCAGGGTTCTTTTTTGTAGCCAAGAAGGATGGTTCGCTGAGACCTTGTATAGATTACCGCCTTCTAAATAAGATCACGGTTAAATTTCAGTACCCCTTGCCATTGTTATCTGATTTGTTTGCTCGGATTAAGGGGGCTAGTTGGTTCACCAAGATAGATCTTCGTGGTGCGTATAAACTGGTGCGAATCAGGCGAGGAGATGAATGGAAAACTGCATTTAATACGCCCGAGGGTCATTTTGAGTATCTAGTGATGCCATTCGGACTTGCCAATGCTCCATCAGTGTTTCAGTCCTTTATGCATGACATCTTCCGAGAGTACCTGGATAAATTCCTGATTGTGTACTTGGATGACATTTTGATCTTCTCGGATGATTGGGAGTCTCATGTGAAGCAGGTCAGAATAGTTTTTCAGGTCCTGCGTGCTAATTCTTTGTTTGTGAAGGGATCAAAGTGTCTCTTTGGTGTGCAGAAGGTTTCAATTTTGGGGTTCATCTTTTCCCCTTCTACTATCGAGATGGATCCTGTTAAGGTCCAAGCCATCCATGATTGGACTCAGCCGACATCTCTGAAAAGTCTGCAAAAGTTCCTGGGCTTTGCTAATTTTTATCGCCGCTTCATCTGCAATTTTTCTAGTATTGCCAAACCATTGACCGATTAGACCAAGAAGGGTGCTGATTTGGTCAATTGGTCTTCTGCTGCTGTGGAAGCTTTTCAAGACTTGAAGCGTCGTTTTTCTTCTGCCCCTGTGTTGTGTCAACCAGATGTTTCTCTTCCGTTCCAGGTCGAGGTTGATGCTTCTGAGATTGGAGCAGGGGCTGTTTTGTCGCAGAGAGGTTCTGATTGCTCAGTGATGAAACCATGCGCTTTTTTTTCCAGGAAGTTTTCGCCTGCTGAGCGAAATTATGATGTGGGCAACCGAGAGTTGCTGGCCATGAAGTGGGCATTCGAGGAGTGGCGTCATTGGCTTGAAGGAGCTAAGCATCACGTGGTGGTATTGACTGATCATAAGAACTTGACTTGTCTTGAGTCTGCTAAGCGGTTGAATCCTAGACAGGCTCGTTGGTCGCTGTTTTTTGCCCGTTTTGACTTTGTGATTTCGTACCTTCCGGGCTCTAAAAATGTGAAGGCGGATGCTCTGTCTAGGAGTTTTGTGCCCGACTCTCCGGGTTTGTCTGAGCCGGCGGGTATCCTCAAGGAAGGAGTATTTGTGTCTGCCATCTCCCCTGATTTGCGGCGGGTGCTGCAAAAATGTCAGGCTAATAAACATGATCGTTGTCCAGCGGAGAGACTGTTTGTCCCTGATAGGTGGACCAATAAAGTTATCTCTGAGGTTCATTGTTCGGTGTTGGCTGGTCATCCTGGAATCTTTGGTACCAGAGAGTTGGTGGCTAGATCCTTTTGGTGGCCGTCTCTGTCGCGGGATGTGCATGTTTTTGTGCAGTCCTGTGGGATTTGTGCTCGGGCTAAGCCCTGCTGTTCTCGTGCCAGTGGGTTGCTTTTGCCCTTGCCGGTCCCGAAGAGGCCTTGGACACATATCTCTATGGATTTTATTTCTGATCTTCCCGTTTCTCAAAAGATGTCAGTCATTTGGGTGGTCTGTGATCGCTTTTCTAAGATGGTCCATCTGGTACCCTTGTCTAAATTGCCTTCCTCCTCTGATTTGGTGCCATTGTTCTTCCAGCATGTGGTTCGTTTACATGGCATTCCAGAGAATATCGTTTCTGACAGAGGTTCCCAGTTTGTTTCAAGGTTTTGGCGAGCCTTTTGTGGTAGGATGGGCATTGACTTGTCTTTTTCCTCGGCTTTTCATCCTCAGACTAATGGCCAGACCGAACGAACCAATCAGACCTTGGAAACATATCTGAGATGCTTTGTTTCTGCCGATCAGGATGACTGGGTGTCCTTTTTGCCTTTGGCTGAGTTCGCCCTTAATAATCGGGCCAGCTCGGCTACCTTGGTTTCGCCGATTTTCTGCAATTCTGGGTTCCATCCTCGTTTCTCTTCAGGACAGGTTGAGTCTTCGGACTGTCCTGGTGTGGATACTGTGGTGGACAGGTTGCAGCAGATTTGGACTCATGTAGTGGACAATTTGACCTTGTCCCAGGAGAAGGCTCAACGTTTCGCTAATCGCAGACGCCGTGTGGGTCCCCGACTTCGTGTTGGGGATCTGGTTTGGTTATCTTCTCGTCATATTCCTATGAAGGTTTCCTCTCCTAAGTTTAAACCTCGTTTCATTGGTCTGTATAGGATTTCTGAGGTTCTTAATCCTGTGTCTTTTCGTCTGACCCTTCCGGATTCTTTTTCCATACATAACGTATTCCATAGGTCATTGTTGCGGAGATACGTGGCACCTATGGTTCCATCTGTTGATCCTCCTGCCCCGGTTTTGGTGGAGGGGGAATTGGAGTATATTGTGGAGAAGATTTTGGATTCTCGTGTTTCTAGACGGAAACTCCAGTATCTGGTTAAATGGAAGGGTTATGCTCAGGAAGATAATTCCTGGGTTTTTGCCTCTGATGTCCATGCTCCCGATCTTGTTCGTGCCTTTCATGTGGCTCATCCTGGTCGGCCTGGGGGCTCTGGTGAGGGTTCGGTGACCCCTCCTCAAGGGGGGGGTACTGTTGTGAATTCTGTGGCAGAGCTCCCTCCTGTGGTCACAAGTGGTACTTCGGCTGATTCTCTCTGTGAGCTTCTGTTGGTGGAGGGAAGTGGTACTGCGGCTTCTGAGTTTCCTCCCTCAGGTGATCTGGTGAGGTCGTTAGGTGTTTCTCTACTTAACTCCACCTAATGCTTTGATCCTGGCTTCCTGTCAATGTTCCAGTGTTGGACTTGCTTTTCCCTGGATCATTCCTGTGGCCTGCTGCTCTGCATAGCTAAGTTCTTCTTTGCTATTTGTTTGCTATTTTTTCTGTCCAGCTTGTATTATTTGTTGCTGGAAGCTCTGGGACGCAAAGGGTGTACCTCCGTGCCGTTAGTTCGGTACGGAGGGTCTTTTTGCCCCCTTTGCGTGGTTTTCTTTAGGGTTTTGTGTAGACCGCAAAGTTACCTTTTCTATCCTCGATCTGTTAAGAAAGTCAGGCCTCATTTTGCTGAATCTATTTCATCTCTACGTTTGTCTTTTCATCTTATCTCACAGTCATTATATGTGGGGGGCTGCCTTTTCCTTTGGGGTATTTCTCTGAGGCAAGGTAGGCTTATTTTCTATCTTCAGGCTAGTTAGTTTCTCAGGCTGTGCCGAGTTGCATAGGCAGAGTTAGGCGCAATCCACGGCTGCCTCTAGTGTTGTTTGGAGAGGATTAGGGATTGCGGTCTGCAGAGTTCCCACGTCTCAGAGTTCGTTCTATGATTTTGGGTTATTGTCAGATCACTGTATGTGCTCTGACCGCTATGTCCATTGTAGTACTGAATTGCCTTTCATAACAAATCGCTAGTTCTGTTGCCATCAGTACTATACAACCTAAATTTCTGTTATCTGTGACCTTGATCTGCTCATTATCATCATTTTCTGTCATGGCATTTGTGGATTCAGGCGCCGCTCTGAACTTAATGGACTTAGAATTTGCCAGACGTTGTGGTTTTCCCTTGCAGCCTTTGCAGAACCCTATTCCTTTGAGGGGCATTGATGCTACACCGTTGGCTAAAAATAAACCTCAGTTTTGGACACAACTGACCATGCGCATGGCGCCAGCCCATCAGGAAGATTGTCGTTTTCTGGTGTTGCATAATTTGCATGATGATATTGTGCTGCGTTTTCCATGGTTGCAGCTACATAATCCAGTGTTAGATTGGAAATCCATGTCTGTGACTAGTTGGGGTTGTCAGGGGGTTCATGATCAGGTTCCTTTGATGTCAATTTCCTCTTCCCCCTCTTCTGAAATTCCTGAGTTTTTGTCAGACTTTCAGGATGTATTCGATGAGCCCAAATCCAGTTCCCTTCCACCGCATAGGGACTGTGATTGTGCTATTGACTTGATTCCAGGTTGTAAGTTCCCTAAGGGTCGACTTTTCAACCTGTCTGTGCCTGAACATGCCGCCATGCGGAGCTATATTAAGGAGTCTTTGGAGAAAGGGCATATTCGACCATCTTCTTCACCGTTGGGAGCGGGGTTCTTTTTTGTTGCCAAGAAGGATGGATCCTTGAGACCCTGTATTGATTATCGCCTCTTGAATAAGATCACGGTCAAATTTCAATACCCCTTGCCTTTGCTTACTGATTTGTTTTCTAGGATTAAGGGGGCTAGCTGGTTTACTAAGATTGACCTTCGAGGGGCATATAATCTTATTCCTATCAAGCAGGGTGACGAATGGAAAACTGCATTTAATACGCCTGAAGGCCATTTTGAATACCTTGTGATGTCATTCGGACTCTCTAATGCCCCATCTGTGTTCCAATCCTTCATGTATGATATCTTTCGGAGTTATCTTGATAAATTCATGGTTGTATATTTGGATGATATTTTGATTTTTTCCAATGATTGGGAGTCTCATGTGAAACAGGTCAAGATGGTATTTCAGATCCTCCATAATAATGCTTTATTTGTGAAGGGGTCAAAGTGCCTCTTTGGAGTGCAGAAGGTTTCTTTTTTGGGTTTCATTTTTTCTCCCTCATCTATAGAAATGAATCCGGTTAAGGTTCAGGCCATTCATGATTGGATTCAGCCCACATCTGTGAAGAGCCTTCAGAAATTCTTGGGCTTTGCTAATTTTTATCGTCGTTTCATTGCCAACTTCTCCAGTGTGGTTAAACCTCTGACCGATTTGACCAAGAAAGGCGCTGATGTGACGAATTGGTCCTCCGCGGCTGTTTCTGCCTTTCAGGAGCTTAAACGCTGATTTACTTCTGCCCCTGTGTTGCGTCAGCCAGATGTTTCTCTTCCATTTCAGGTTGAGGTTGACGCGTCTGAGATTGGGGCAGGGGCTGTTTTGTCTCAGAGGAATTCTGATGGTTCCTTGATTAATCCGTGTGCCTTCTTTTCTCAGAAGTTTTCGCCTGCGGAACGCAATTATGATGTCGGCAATCGGGAGTTGTTGGCTATGATGTGGGCATTTGAGGAGTGGTGACATTGGCTTGAGGGGGCCAATCACCGTATTCTGGTCCTGACCGATCATAAGAATCTGATTTACCTCGAGTCTGCCAAACGGCTGAATCCTAGACAGGCTCGATGGTCCCTGTTTTTCTCCCGTTTTGATTTTGTGGTCTCGTACATTCCTGGTACTAAGAATGTTAAGGCGGATGCCCTCTCTTTTTCCTGATTCCCCTGGGATTCTTGAGCCGGTCGGTATTTTGAAGGAAGGGGTGATTCTTTCTGCCATCTCCCCTGATTTGCGACGGGTTCTTCAGGAATTTCAGGCTGATAAGCCTGACCGCTGTCCAGTGGGGAAACTGTTTGTTCCTGATAGATGGACTACTAAAGTGATTTCTGAGGTTCATTGTTCTGTGTTGGCTGGCCATCCTGGGATTTTTGGTACCAGAGATTTGGTTAGTAGGTCCTTTTGGTGGCCTTCTTTGTCGCGGGATGTGCGTTCTTTTGTGCAGTCCTGTGGGATTTGTGCGCGGGCTAAGCCTTGCTGTTCCCGCGCTAGTGGGTTGCTTTTGCCATTACCGGTCCCCGAGAGACCCTGGACACATATTTCTATGGATTTTGTTTCCGATCTTCCTGTTTCCCAGGGAATGTCGGTTATCTGGGTTGTCTGTGACCGATTTTCTAAGATGGTTCATTTGGTGCCTTTGCCTAAATTGCCTTCTTCTTCTGATTTGGTTCCGTTGTTTTTTCAGCATGTGGTGCGTTTGCATGGTATTCCGGAGAATATGGTGTCCGACAAAGGTTCTCAATTTGTTTCTAGGTTTTGGCGGGCCTTTTGTGCCAAGCTGGGCATTGATTTGTCTTTTTCTTCTGCATTTCATCCTCAGACAAATGGCCAGACTGAGCGAACTAATCAGACCTTGGAGACTTATTTGAGATGCTTTGTGTCTGCTGATCAGGATGATTGGGTGGCTTTTTTGCCATTGGCCGAGTTTGCCCTTAATAATCGGGCTAGTTCGGCTACTTTGGTTTCGCCTTTTTTTTGTAACTTTGGTTTTCATCCTCGTTTTTATTCTGGGCAGGTTGAGCCTTCTGACCTTCCTGGTGTGGATTCTGTGGTCGACAGGTTGCAGCAGATTTGGGGTTATGTGGTGGACAATTCGGTGCTGTCTCAGGAGGAGGCTCAACGTTTTGCTCATCGTCATCGGTGTGTTGGTTCCCGGCTTCGGATTGGGGATCTGGTTTGGTTATCTTCCCGTCATGTTCCTATGAAGGTTTCTTCCCCTAAGTTTAAGCCTCGATTTATTGGTCCTTATAGGATTTCTGAGATTATTAATCCGGTGTCCTTTCGCCTGGCGCTTCCGGCCTCGTTTGCTATTCATAATGTCTTCCATAAATCTTTGTTGCGGAAATATGAGGAGCCCGTTGTTCCCTCTGTTGATCCTCCGGCCCCTGTATTGGTCGATGGGGAGTTGGAATATGTTGTTGAGAAGATTTTGGATTCTCATTTTTCGAGGCGAAAGCTTCAGTACCTTGTCAAGTGGAAGGGTTATGGCCAGGAGGATAATTCTTGGGTTTCTGCCTCTGATGTCCATGCCGTTGATTTGGTTCGTGCCTTTCATCGGGCTCATCCTGATCGGCCTGGGGGCTCTGGTGAGGGTTCGGTGACCCCTCCTCAAGGGGGGGTGTACTGTTGTGAATTCAGCTTTTGGGCTCCCTCCGGTGGTTTTAGAGGGTAATGCAGTTGGGCCTGGATTGCAGGAGTGGACATGTGTATCTACTAATTGTAGGACTGACTGGGGTATATAGCTTTGCAGGATCCTTTAGTCAGTGCCAGTTGTCCATTGTTCTTGAAGGATTCACTTCCCTGCTGGTCTCTCCAGTTTGCTGTGTTTTTCTACAAAGATAAGTCCTGGTTTTGTTTTTGCTGTCCACCTGCAGTGGACCTTATAGTTTTGTACATTTTCATGTTTTTTCCAGCTTGGTCTGTGAAGGATTTTTTGCAGCCTAGCTATTTCTCTGGAGATGCAGATATAATCCCCATGTCTTTAGTCAGATGTGGTGATCCGTATTTTCTTTGGTGGATATTTTCTAGTGTTTTTATACTGACCGCATAGTACTCTGTTCTATTCTTTCTTTTTAGCTAGTATGGCCTCCTATGCTGAAATCTGATTTCATATCTGCGTATGTTTTTTCCCTCTCCTCTCACAGTCAATATTTGTGGGGGGCTATCTATCCTTTGGGGATTTTCTCTGAGGCAAGATAGGTTTCCTGTGCTGCTCCAAGGCCACCAGATCATAACAATCACTGTATAGTGTGTGCGTTATCCTGAGACAGCAGCTGCGGTATCCGATCCCTGAAACCACACCAATGGTGCCTGAGACGTGAAGCCGCTGTGGCCTGAACCCTGAGGCCGCTCTAGTGGTATCTGAACTCTGAAACAGTACCTGTCTGAACAGGCTCTGAATTCAGCCTTGTCTGTGACTCCAAATCCAGTCCTTGTCAGCGTACCTGCCCCTTTGGGGTCAGCAGCAGCAGCACTGAGGACTGCCTATGATGGTACCACACGGCTCCCTGCAGCTCAAACCTCACTCCACCATCAGGAGCTCCAGTAAAAAACAGTTAGAAGCTTAGCTACACCCCCTCCCTGGTAGGCCAGGCCCTGCGGCGCAGTAGGTCCACAAACCACGTGCGTCACCTGCCTCCATGACAATATGTATTGATAACCCTGTTTTCACATGTACTGTCTGCTATAAAATAAATAAGAATAAAAATGATAATAATATTAGATAGAAGGAATAATTAGAGGGATGACTTGATATAAATATATATAAATAATAAATGGATAAAATTGACATATTCAGCATGCTTTCGTCATATAATATTACTACATTTAATAATTTAATTTCTTAATAAATTAATGTAGGCAAGTTATAATATGCAACATATCACTTTATTTAATGCCAATGCTCTTATTTTTATGGGTAAAGCTTAATATTTAGTCCTCCAAATGATAAGGATATGTGACCATAATAATTGCTGCTTGTCACCATTGTGTCTGTATGTAAGAGACCTTACCACCTGCTGTATGGATAATTCCCATGAAGTGCTGTAGGGTTCAAATGCCTGTTTTGTGACACCCCCACCCAGCAATTCTCGTTACGACGAGCAGGATGAGCAGACATTGTAACTGACTAGCTCTGACTGTGGCCTCGTTTGCATCTATTTTGCTGTTTTTGTCTCCATTTACTATTATTGAAAATCTTTGCTTACGTGTTAGTGAAACACACGGATGGCAGGCACGGCGGTATTGCCATTTAATCTTGGTGGGATCTCTGCAATTCACACATACATACTTTGCATGACATGATTTCTACCAATCTGTTAATAAAGAAAATTGCAAGATGTAGAATGTGCGTCCAGACTTCACAATCAATGGACAACGGGTGAACAACAACAAGGAGACAATGGTTCCTCTGCCTTGGTGTTAATTTGTTGGAGAAGTAGATTTCAGCGAGCATCTTAATCCTTCTAATTTAAAAAGATTTCTTTCTTTCTTCCATTCTCGCTTGTCTTCTTTTGTTCTTGCAGAAAGAATGCAGGATTTTTTTTTTCAGGATTTGGGTTTATGTTTTGAAGTGTCCTCAATTAAAGATGCTGCAAGATGACCATTGAGGTCACAAATGCAAGTATAAAGAGCTGCAATTTAACATTAGTAGTTAGGGAACAAAACCCCCTCGAGGTAGGGAGCCTGATAAAAAGAGGGCAGCAATGTATTAAAGATGCATTATTTGGGGGACTGTGGCTATAATTTAAGGCCTAACAACGGGGTCAGACTGATTTCATTTTCTAGCAGAGAGGTCATTCTCAGGCCTGGCTGTGGTAACCCCTGTGCTCTCCATCTGTCTGTACTTGAAGCCAGGCGCTCTCAATAGGTCCTTGTGAGCTCTCTTTTAGCTTCTAACAAATGACTGTAATCTACAAGCATGGCTCTTTCTTGAGTGTTTGCTTACACTGACCATTGGTTCTCATGCAATGCATTATACATGGAGACCTGGTGGACTTAAAAGATTATTAAGAAATAGGGGTGCCGTCACGATGTCTCTGCTTTTATCTAGTCTATAAATTGAGTTTGCTACAAATGACAAGTATAAGTCTATGTGTATGAATAGAATGTTGCATGTGTTGATACTATGTGGGATTTGTGTCATGTCACCAATGCAGAGAAATGTTCAGTTTAATCTTTGTAAAATGACCAAACAAAAGTAAAAGATTTCAATATCAATGCATATCTACTCTTCAATGCAACACCAAAAAGGAATAGTGACAGAATTATGGATAGCACCGGATGGATAGACATGGTAATCACATGCAAATGATGAAAAAATGGAAACTTAATTTTCAAAACATCTCAATTTAGTAAATATCAAGTATAAACACAACATTATTATTATTTATTATTATAGTACCATTTATTCCATGGTGCTTTACATGTGCGGAGGGGTATACATAATAAAACAAGTACAATAATCTTGAACAATACAAGTCACAACTGGTACAGGAGGAGAAGGAACCCTGCCTGCGAGGGCTCACAATCTACAAGGGATGGGTGAGAATACAGTAGGTGAGGATAGAGCTGGTCGTGCAGTGGTTTGGTCGATCGGTGGCTACTGCAGGTTATAGGCTTGTCAGAAGAGGTAGGTCTTCAGGTTCTTTTTGAAGGTTTCGATGGTAGGTGAGAGTCTGATATGTTGTGGTAGAGAGTTCCAGAGTAGGGGTGATACACGAGAGAAATCTTGTATGCGATTGTGGGAAGAGGAGATAAGAGGGGAGTAGAGAAGGAGATCTTGTGAGGATCGGAGGTTGCGTGCAGGAAAGTACTGGGAGACGAGGTCACAGATGTATGGAGGAGACAGGTTGTGGATGGCTTTGTATGTCATGGTTAGGCTTTTGTACTGGAGTCTCTGGGTAATGGGGAGCCAGTGAAGGGATTGACAGAGGGGAGAGGCCGGGGAATAGCAGGGGGACAGGTGGATTAGTCGGGCAGCTGAGTTTAGAATAGATTGGAGAGTTGCGAGAGTGTTCGAGGGGACAAAAATACACATACACATATGCAAAAATACACATACTTCCATGCTTTGACTACTACCAATGAGGTATTAATGGTTGTTTGAGATTTGTTGATCTTGCAAATCATCAAGATCCAATGCTGGCAGCTCCTTTTGTAATTGCCAACATATGACGTCCCAGATTTGCTTGATACGAGAAATGTCCAGAGATGCTGCAAGCCATGGTAACACATTTAGGCAATGTAGGCTGCTCACAGTACCACAAGCAACATGTGTCCTAGCATTGTCATGTTGAAAACTGGCAGAACAGTTGTAGAAATCGCAGGAACACGGGATGTTGTCACGGACAGGAGGCAGATCAAGTTAAAGGTTTTATTTAACAATGAACGCATTCCACGCAGGGAGTCTTAAGTTGCAGGGTAGTGATAGGGAATGGAGACAGAACTGGGAGAGTGGCAGGTTAGGACAAGGACAAACGATAGTTCAGTAACTAAAGAGGAGAAACTTATCAGACTGTAGTCTTCTTGTGTGCGGCGTCTCAGGGATCCAACGGTGTCACCGACAACAGCGGCACGTGATGTCTCGATGAAGTCTGTGACGAACGGGGATCCAACAGTGGCATCAACAACAGCGGCGTGTGACAAATCAACGTAGTCTTTAAAGAGAGAGTAACTTTCCCGTGCCCACGTGTGTCTGGCACGGTACTGAGTCTAACGTATGAAACCGCCAGAATGAGACTTCACTCCACGTTGTACACAAATCCAGGGTAGCAGAGCACGGGCCTATACGCATGTCTCTCACGGTGTCGCACACCTGGTGCAGTCTCGGGCATCAAGTCTGAGTCACCTCCAGGCTCGGAGGATAGCAGGGCATGGTCGGTTGGTCGCCCACCAGCGGTGGACCTGTGTGCAGGGGTACTGTCTAGTCGGTCTGCACAAATGGATCGCTCTGCCCTCACAGCGGACTCAGCACCTGACTCACCACTCAATTTTCCCGCCCGGGCTCTGGCTTCTTTCCCGTGCACACCGCTATTATCTCAGCCCCGCCTACTACAGTCACATGCTAGGGTTCGTCCTGGAATAAAAGTCTTCCCCCTGCAACATGGGTGACAGCCCTGGTAGTTCCGAGAGAAAGGTACCCCCGTTCTGGTTCTTCCTCTTACACAGTCCTTAGACAACCATTAATATTCTCATTGATAACAGCTAAGACATGTTGTGAACATTTTTTTTCTTGTTTTCATCATTTCCATATCAATAACATTTCTATCCATCCTGTGATTTCCAAAATTAAAGAAGTTTTCTCCTTGGCGTTGCAATTTGAATATTGAAGAAAGTATTTATTTATTTATGTGCCAACTAAGTAGGCCGCAGTCTTTAATTTTCACCAAGTTACTTAAAAATATAAGCTATTGTCTGTTGTTACGAGCAGCTGCTTACATTTTTGTATAGACTAGCTTATATACTCAAGGCCCTTTAACCCCTTAACAACCAGTGGTATTTTTGGTTTAGCATTTTCATTCTTTGCGTCCCTTCTTCCCAGAGCCATAAGTTTTTTATGTTTTGGACAAAATGGCCATGTGAGGGCTTGTTTTTTGCGGGACAAGTTGTACTTTCGAATGACTTCATTGGTTTTATCATGTCGTGTACTTGAAAATGAGAAAAGTTTTTATTTTCATATGTGCCAGAAAGGCTGTTTTGTTACTATTTTGGGCTTCATGGTTTATTAAGTAATAAAACACCCAGAGACTTTAACCTAAAAGTGTTCCTGTGTTTACCACGGGAAGCAGCTAAATGAGCTGCCCTTCCACTAGAGGTGTTTCGGATGCGGGGAACTTTCCTGGAACATAGGTAGGAGATGTCGACAAATAATAATAATAATCTTTATTTTTATATACCGCTTATGTATTCTGCAGCGCTTCACAGTTTTTGCACACATTAATCATATGATCCTGATACTGAGTCAACAACAGCAACACCAACTGCATCAAGAGCAGCAGCAGCGCCAAGAGCAGCAATTCCGTGAGCAGTAGCAGGTACAGCAAAAGACAAATATACTCCTGATGCAGTAGATTCAACAACAGAAATGGCAGATGGAACTCCTGGTGGGAGATGTCCGCAGCAGAGAAACCACCCCTCCCCCACATCAAGATAATGACTCGTACATGATAATCAGGTGGGACTTCAGCCTCAGTTCTGGGACTTGTGGGGAAAGGCAGGGGTGCCAAGTGACTCAGAGTAGAGCCAGCTCAACCCGGATGAATCCCAGTCGCCGTCAGAGGTGAAGGAGTTCACTTTGTGTGTCCTAGCTGGTGATGAGGATGAAACAGTGTCCAGTGAGGCAGAGGTTCCTGAACTGCGGGTTTCTGTGGAAAAATTTGGGACTGCACAAAGGGAGACACAGTCCAATTCAACTTTAACAACAACAGCTTTACTTTTTCCAGTACGCAACACATCCATTTTCCTTACAGAAATGACATCAGTTTCCCCAGCACACCCTTCTGTTCCTTTCCCTATTTCTGTGTCCCTTTCACTAAGCCCGCTTCCAGGATGAACCGTCCCGTTTGGTTCCTTAGCTAGGCTCACGTTGTTTGAGAGTTTCTCCGGCCATTTCGACCTGGTCCTGAGGGCGTCAGCCCACGCCATAAGCCGCCACATTCTGGAGTGACCTGCCTGTACTGCTTAGTCTTCTGTGCAGCGAACGCAGTCCCACTAATACTAAGCTGCCAACACAGCTGCCCTGCTTCCAACGCCTTCCCAGAGCATGGATGGCCGGGTCCACAACTTGGTATAACATTGCGTGGCACGGCGTTGTTAGAGGGCTCTAGGGCCCCTTTGCGCTCTGTGGGCACCCTGCCCTGACTGACCACTATCAGGAAGTCTTTCCTGTCTTACCCCACCATGCCCCTCCTATAATTAACTATGTACAGTACTGTATAAACTCTCAGCTAGTACTAAGTAGGCCAGAATGCCCCATCTAGTGGCCTAACTAGAGTACTGCGCTTTCCCTATTAAAGTGTCTACAAAACAGTGTAAAATACAACAAATACAACAATGCAGTAAATACAACACTATATATAAGCATCAGAAATATACAGTAATGTACACTACATAAAGGGGTTAGCAAGGGAGCCATGACACTTTGTAACCCCTTACATTGTCATGCTCCTGAATTTTATCTCTTGAGTTTGTGTCCTGTGGTCAGCTTTTCCTTCTGCTGAGCCACAGGAGATACACTTTTCTCTGGGTGTTTGAGTTCTGTTTTTTTTTCTGGCTGCAGTTTACTTAGCTTAACACATGTGTTTTCATTTGTGTGCTTATCACCTGTTGGGTGCAGCTTTATATTCTGTCCCCCTTTCCTGCTGGTGATAAATTAATTTAGATGTTGCGACATTCTGTTTGTGGTTGGAGCTTTGCTGTTTCTTTGCTATATTTTACACCTAACTTCTTTTTATCATTAGTAAGTAGGCAGTATATTTGCTAACAATACTTGCTTTATTCTTTGTTTGGTATTTCATTATTTACTTTATTCACATTGAGATATTCACATTGTTCAGCACACTTCTCTTCTTGTAGGTAATTCACACTCTGCTCTACCCTCCAGTTCTTTAGGAGGAACGTGAAGCAACTTGTCGGCCTTTTAGTCAGTTTGGGCCAGAGTTGCCATCTCCTAGTCTGTGGATATGTTTATCTCTGCACCTTCAGGTACCACTAGGGACTGAGGCGTAAAGATACAGTTTCTAGTCAGAAACTAACAGGTGTTGGCAATAACTAAATCACACTTGCAGCCAGTTGACATGGATTAAAGTTGACTCAACCTCTGTCCTGTGTCCTTGTGTGTACCACATTGAGCATGGAGAAAAGAAAGAAGACCAAAGAACTGTCTGAGGACTTGAGAAACCAAATTGTGAGGAAGCATGAGCAATCTCAAGGCTACAAATCCATCTCCAAAGACCTGAATGTTCCTGTGTCTACCGTGCGCAGTGTCATCAAGAAGTTTAAAGCCCATGGCACTGTGGCTAACCTCCCTAGATGTGGATGGAAAAGAAAAATTGACAAGAGATTTCAACGCAAGATTGTGCGGATGTTGGATAAAGAACCTCGACTAACATCCAAACAAGTTCAAGCTGCCCTGCAGTCCGAGGGTACAACAGTGTCAACCCGTACTATCCGTCGGCGTCTGAATGAAAAGGGACTGTATGGTAGGAGACCCAGGAAGACCCCACATCTTACCCCGAGACATAAAAAAGCCTGGCTGGAGTTTGCCAAAACTTACCTGGAAAAGCCTAGAACGTTTTTGAAGAATGTTGTCTGGTCAGATGAGACAAAAGTAGAGCTTTTTGGGCAAAGGCATCAACATAGAGTTTACAGGAGAAAAAAGAGGCATTCAAAGAAAAGAACACGTTCCCTACAGTTAAACATGGCGGAGGTTCCCTGATGTTTTGGGTTGCTTTGCTGCCTCTGGCACTGGACTGCTTGACTGTGTGCATGGCATTATGAAGTCTGAAGACTACCATCAATTTTTGCAGCATAATGTAGGGCCCAGTATGAGAAAGCTGGGTCTCCCTCAGAGGTCATGGGTCTTCCAGCAGGACAATGACCCAAAACAAACTTCAAAAAGCACTGGAAAATGGTTTGAGAGAAAGCACTGGAGACTTCTAAGGTGGCCAGCAATGAGTCCAGACCTGAATCCCATAGAACACCTGTGGAGAGATCTAAAAAATGGCAGTTTGGAGAAGGCACCCTTCAAATATCAGGGACCTGGAGCAGTTTGCCAAAGAAGAATGGTCTAAAATTGCAGCAGAGCATTGTAAGAAACTCATTGATGGTTACCGGAAGCGGTTGGTTGCAGTTATTTTGGCTAAAGTTTGTGCAACCAAGAATTAGGCTGAGGGTGCCAATACTTTTGTCTGGCCCATTTTTGGAGTTTTGTGTGAAATGATCAATGTTTTGCTTTTTGCTTCATTCTCTTTTGTGTTTTTTCACTTAAGACAAATTAAATGAAGAAAATAATACCTAAGAATTTGTGATTGCAATTATTTTCAGGAAGAAACTGAGTATTATCTGACAGAATTGGATGGGTGTCAATACTTTTGGCCACAACTGTATATAACCTGTAACATTATACATTTAAAGCCCAATCAGAAAGGGGGACTGTCCACTCCTGACTTGATTATTATGAAACTTTAGAGAATGAATGATGGGATTTGAAGTTTCATAAAAACTGAAGAAGCATACATTGTAGGCACTTCCTGGCTGTTGTTATAGTGCTCACCGTTCAGGATGGAATAAGTTAATGAAAATAGATAAACAGTAAAAGCTTAGGTGACAAGGGAAAACACAACCAGGTTAAGACAAGAGACAGCTTAAGAAATAATCATTTGCTGAGAACTGAATTATTAATCCTAGAGTACGTTTCATACAGAGGTTTTCACCAGACAGTTGTAAAGATGGTTTGCGTGACTCATGGAGTGTATTACTCCTATTATTCTGCTTTTCCTGTTCTTCTGCAAACAAGACATATTTGGAAGGCTCTGTGCACACAGCATTGGGTCTTTACATTTCGAGCATATGTCAAGGAAATCTCCCAAATGTATAACCTTGATGCACACCATTATATACAATGCAGTGACCTCAAGATCTTATGAAAAAGAAACATAGAGGCATGGTATACATACATTTGTGGGATGCCGCAGTCAGCACCTTAAGAAAAGCTATTGTCTGAAAATGACAGTGTTTAAATCTGTTTTTTTATTACATGTATTTTATAAAAATTGTTGACAATGTTGGAAAAAAAACACTAAATTAGCAATCTTGCCATTTTCACACTGGCCCCAAAAGCTTATTAAGACTCATCCTTCTTGTCCTTTCATGAATAGTTTACAGGAGTTTTCCTATCATCAGAGGCAGGATTACAATGACAGGTAATACCTTTATACAAAAATAGTAACACATAATCAGCCAATCACAATATGCGATGTCACACCTGACCCTTCTATCCCACCCTCCCTTCACATTGCCCTTTGCACAAGATCATTAGATTCTTCAATACCAAAGATAGATTCGGAGTCTGACCATTTCGACTATGTACATATGTTATTTCCTGAAACAATTGGAAGTTAGAGTCTTCATATGCCCCAGTGGCCAATGTGAAAACTGCAAGATTTTTATTTTTTATACAGATTGTGATATTTAAAAAAATACATGTAACACAAAAAACATGATTTAAACAATAAGTCACTTTCTCATGATAGCTTTTGTTAAAATTGTAATTGTAAAATTGTTCGCCTGCCCCAGGTAGAAATTAACAAGGACCTTGATGTTCTTCCAAGTATAGATGAAGTCAGGAAAGCAGTAAAATAACTTTCTTGTGGAAAAGCACCCGGAAATGATGCTATACCTGCTGAGGTATATAAAGCTGGTGGCCCTGCTCTCAAGCAAATGGTAACCACCCTATTCCAGTATATGTGGAAAAAGGAACAGGTTCCGCAACAGCTAAAAAATGCCAGCGTAATTCACATATACAACAGGAAAGGTAATCGCCAATCTTGTGACAACCATCGAGGCATCTCACTTCTGTCCACTGCAGGAAAGATATTGGCTCATCTCTTGCTCAACCGCCTTCTACATCACCTTGAGCGAGGCTTTCTACCTGAAAGCCAGTCTGGTTTCCGTGCCAAACGCGGAACAGTAGATATGGTCTTTGCACCACGTCAATTTCAGGAAAAGTGCCAGGAGCACTACAGTGACCTTTATGTGACTTTTGTTGATTTGCCCAAGACTTTCGACACAGTCAGTAGAAACGGTCTGTGGAAGATCATGGCAAAATTCGGCTGCCAGAGCAAGTTCATCTCAATCGTCCGGCAGTTTCATGATGGCATGATGGTGAAGGTTCTGAATGATTGAGACGAATCTGAGGCTTTCCCAGTAACAAAAAGTGTAAAACAAGGCTGTGTGCTTGCTCTAACCCTGTTCAGTATGCTATTCTCTGCAATCTTAAGTGATGTCTTTAACAACTGTGAAGATGAAGTCCAGGTTAGATACAGGACTGATGGAAAGTTATTCAACCCAAAACACCTGAAGTAGGTTACGAAGGTGCATGAGACTGTTATCCGTGAATTATTATTTGCTGATGACTGTGCACTTAAAGCTAGCACGGAACAGCAGATGCAGCATGAAATGGACTGTTTTTCGCAAGCTTGAGACAATTTTGGTCTCGAGATCAACGCTAAAAAAACTGAAGTCATGTATCAATCTGTGCCAGGCGAACTATACAAGGAACCACGTATCACGGTGAAGGAGCAAAACATCAAAGCAGTCGATAACATCACCTACTTAGGCAGTACACTTTCTCGTGAAGTAACCATAGACGCTGAGGTTAATAACAGAATTGCCAAAGCCAGTGCTGCCTTCGGGAGACTGCGTAAGAACATCTGGGAATGAAGGGGACTCAGCCTTACCACCAAGCTGAAGGTCTACTGCGTGGTGGTCCTCACAACACTTCTCTATGCTAGCGAGACCTGGAGAGTTTACAGCCAGCATGCTAAACAGCTTAATCATTTTCACATGAGTTGCCTCCGCAGACTCCTCCACATCAGGTGGCAAGACAAGGTCCCGGACATGACAATTCTGGAACAAACTTGGCTCTGCACCATCTACTCTCTTCTCCTGAAAGTCCAAGCCAGGTGGACTGGACATGTGGTCAGAATGCCTGACAGCCGACTACGGAGAAATGTGCAAAGGAAAGTGAGCAGTTCGGGGGCAGAAGAAGCACTATAAAGACTACCTTAAGACGTCTCTCAAAAACTTGGAAGTCAACATTAATGAATGGAAAGAGCTTGCCCTGAATCGTCCAGGTTGGCGGGGCAGGATCACCTCAGGAGCATGTGCAGCTGAAGATAGGAAAATCTTTGACGCAAAAAGAAAGCATGCTGTCCGCAAGGCACAAGTAGAACCTGGTGTACTGACCACATCTGCTTCCTTATGTCAAGTATGTGGGCGAACCTTCAGGACCCGGATTGGCCTCATCAGCCACCTCCAGACCCATAACTACTAATTCTCTTCTAACCCTGAAGCCATGGTCATCTTCAACTGCGGACGAACATCATTCAGTATTGATTTTCTGCATCATTGAAAAACGATTTGCAAGCTCATGCCTCCAAATATATGCCATAAGGGCACACTTTAAACTTGTACTGTATATATAATAATAATAATTTTATTTATATAGCGCCAACATATTCCGCAGCGCTTTACAATTATAGACAATAGACATTAAAGCATAACAATAATCATAGTTCAAAATAGATACCAAGAGGAGTGAGGGCCCTGCTCGCAAGCTTACAAACTATGAGGAAAAAGGGAGACACGAGAGGTGGATGGTAACAATTGCTTTCGTTGTTCGGAGCAGCCATAGTGTAAGGATCAGGTGTTCATGTAAAGCAGCATGAACCAGTTAACTGCCTAATGTAACAGTACAGACACAGAGGCCTATTAACTGCATAAAGTGTATGAGAACATGATGTGAGGAACCTGATTATGGTTTAAGTTTTATAATCAGGTTCCTGACATCTTGGTATATATGGCAAATACTGGGTAAAAGGGGTGGAATGGGTGCATTCTGTGCCATGAGCTGTCCTGACAAATAGGCCAGTGTAGTTTGAATACGTTATGCGCACACAGCCCACTGACTCCATTAATATTAATACAATGTAGTACAGATTTTTGTGTTTTATGTTTTACACTGAATAGCTTATTATTGCTTTTATCTGTGCCAAATTACCATTTAGAACTGCATTGATAGTTTGCATAGATTTACAAATGGCAAAAGTCACCTGTTTCATGGAAACCACTAATAATTTGCAGACGATTACAACTTTAGTGTGACACAAACATGACCACCTAAGGGCTCATTGAGACTTCAGTTTTTCATGTATGAATTCTACCTGTGTTTTAATCAGATTAAATTCATACATATTTTAGTCTATAGGGCTGTTTACAAGAGTGTGTATTTTTGTGGATCGAGCGTAGGGAAAAAATCACTGAAAACTGATTGAGGATTAACAGTCCCATGACATTTGCATTATAGAGATATCAATCTTGAGTTATTATGTAAACATTCAGGACAAGATACAGTTGTGCTCAAAAGTTTACATACCCCAGCAGAATATTTGCTTTCTTGACCTTTTCTTCAGAGAATATCAATGATTACACAAAACTTTTTCTGCACTCATGGTTTGTGGTTGGGTGAAGCCCTTTGTTGTCAAACTACTGTGTTTTCTCTTTCTAAATAGGGAAACTACAGGGGTTACTCAAGCACCTCCCTACTGGGGATGGCACCTTTTATACAAAATGCCTGCCAGCTATTGGCTTGGGGCATTTTTCAAAGTGCGTGAACTCCCTTTAACCCCTTATTGACAGAGCCAATTTGGTACTTAATGACCGAGCCAATTTTTGCAATTCTGACCACTGTCACTTTATGAGGTTATAACTCTGGAACGCTTCAACGGATCCCGCTGATTCTGAGACTGTTTTTTCGTGACATATTGTACTTCATGTTAGTGGTAACATTTCTTCGATATTACTTGCGATTATTTATGAAAAAAACGGAAATATGGCGAAATTTTTAAAATTTTGCAATTTTCAAACTTTGTATTTTTATGCCCTTAAATCAGAGAGATATGTCATGAAAAATAGTTAATAAATAACATTTCCCACATGTCTACTTTACATCAGCACAATTTTGGAAACAAAATTTTTTTTTGTTAGGGAGTTATAAGGGTTAAAAGTTGACCAGCAATTTCTCATTTTTACAGCACCATTTTTTTTTAGGGACCACATCACATTTGAAGTCATTTTTAGGGGTCTATATGATAGAAAATAACGAAGTGTGACACCATTCTAAAAACTACACCCCTCAAGGTTCTCAAAACCACATTCAAGAAGTTTATTAACCCTTTACGTGCTTCACAGGAACTGAAACAATGTGGAAGGAAAAAATGAACATTTAACTTTTTTTTGCAAACATCTTAATTCAGAACCATTTTTTTTATTTTCACAAGTGTAAAAACAGAAATGTAGCCATAAATTTTGTTATGCAATTTCTCCTGAATACGCCAATACCCCATATGTGGGGGTAAACCACTTTTTGGGCGCACCCCAGAACTTAGACGTGAAGGAGCGCCGTTTGACTTTTTCAATGCAGAATTGGCTGGAATTGAGATCAGACGCCATGTCACGTTTAGAGAGCCCCTGATGTGCCTAAACAGTGGAAACTCCCCACAAGTGACACCATTTTGGAAACTAGACCCCTTAAGGAACTTATCTAGTTGTGTGGTGAGCACTTTGAACCCCCATGTGCTTCACAGAAGTTTATAATGTAGAGCTGTGAAAAAAAAAAATCGCATTTTTTCTACAAAAATGATCTTTTTGCCCACAAATTTTTATTTTCACAAGGGTAACAGGACAAATTAGACCACAAAAGTTGTTGTGCGATTTCTCCTGAATACGTCGATACCCCATATGTGAGGGTAAACCACTGTTTGGGCGCATGGCAGAGCTTGGAAGTGAAGGAGCGCCATTTTACTTTTTCAATGTAGAATTGGCTGGAATTGAGATTGGACGCCATGTCGCGTTTGGTGAGCCTAAACAGTAGAAACCCCCCACAAGTGACCCCATTTTGGAAACTAGACCCCTTAAGGAACTTATCTAGATGTGTGGTGAGCACTTTGAACCCCCATGTGCTTCACAGAAGTTTATAATGTAGAGCCGTGAAAAAAAAAATCGCATTTTTTCTACAAAAATGATCTTTTTGCCCACAAATTTTTATTTTCACAAGGGTAACAGGAGAAATTAGACCACAAAAGACCACAAAAATCGCATTTTTTCTACAAAAATGATCTTTTTGCCCACAAATTTTTATTTTCACAAGGGTAACAGGAGAAATTAGACCACAAAAGTTGTTGTACGCTGATACCCAATATGTGGGGGTAAACCACTGTTAGGGCGCACCGCAGAGCTTGGAAGAGGAGTGCCGTTTTACTTTTTCAATGTAGAATTGGCTGGAATTGAGATTGGACGCCATGTCGCGTTTGGAGAGCCCCTGATGTGCTTTAACAGTGGAAACCCCCCACAAGTGACACCATTTTGGAAACTAGACCCCTTAAGGAACTTATCTAGATGTGTGGTGAGCACTTTAAACCCTCATGTGCTTCACAGAAGTTTATAACGTAGAGCCGTGAAAAAAAAAAATTGCATTTTTTCTACAAAAATGATATTTTTGCCCACAAATTATTATTTTCACAAGGGTAACAGGAGAAATTAGACCACTAAAGTTGTTGTGCAATTTCTCCTGAGTACGTCGATACCCAATATGTGGGGGTAAACCACTGTTTGGGCGCACCGCAGAGCTTGGAAGAGAAAGAGTGCCGTTTTACTTTTTCAATGTAGAATTGGCTGGAATTGAGATCGGACGCCATGTCGCGTTTGGAGAGCCCCTGATGTGCCTAAACAGTAGAAATCCCCCACAAGTGACCCCATTTTGGAAACTAGACCCCCCATGGAACTTATCTAGATGTGTGGTGAGAACTTTGAATGCCCAAGTGCTTCACAGAAGTTTATAATGCAGAGTCGTGAAAATAAAAAATATTTTTTTTTTTCCTCAAAAAAGATTTTTTAGCCCCCAAGTTTTTATTTTCACAAGGGTAACAAGAGAAATTGGACCCCAAAAGTTGTTGTCCAATTTGTCCTGAGTATGCTGGTACCCCATATGTGGGGGTAAACCACTGTTTGGGTGCACGGCACAGCTCGGAAGGAAGGAGCGCCGTTTTGGAATGCAGACTTTGATAGAATGGTCTGCGGGCATTATGTTGCGTTTGCAGAGCCCCTGATGTACCTAACCAGTAGAAACTCTCCACAAGTGACCCCATTTTGGAAACTAGACCCCCCAAGGAACTTATCTAGATGTGTGGTGAGAACTTTGAATGCCCAAGTGCTTCACAGAAGTTTAGAATGCAGAGTCGTGAAAATAAAAAATATTTTTTTTCCACAAAAAAGATATTGTAGCCCAAGTTTTTATTTTCACAAGGGTAACAGGAGAAATTGGACTGCAATAGTTGTTGTCCAATTTATCCCGAGTACGCTGATGCGCCATATGTGGGGGTAAACCATTGTTTGGGCGCACGGCAGAGCTCGGAAGGGAAGGAGCGCCTTTTTGGAATGCAGACTTTGATAGAATGGTCTGTGGGCATTATGTTGCGATTGCAGAGCCCCTGATGTACCTAAACTGTAGTAACCCCCCACAAGTGACCCCATTTTGGAAACTAGACCCCCCAAGGAACTTATCTAGATGTGTGGTGAGAACTTTGAATGCCCAAGTGCTTCACAGAAGTTTAGAATGCAGAGTCGTGAAAATAAAAAAATTTTTTTTTTCACAAAAAAGATATTGTAGCCCCCAAGTTTTTATTTTCACAAGGGTAACAGGATAAATTGGACCACTAAAGTTGTTGTCCAATTTATCCTGAGTATGCTGATGCCCCATATGTGGGGGTAAACCACTGTTTGGGCGCACGGCAGAGCTCGGAAGGGAAGGAGCGCCGTTTTGGAATGCAGACTTAGATAGAATGGTCTGTGGGCGTTATGTTGCGTTTGCAGAGCCCCTGATGTACCTAAACAGTAGTAACCCCCCACAAGTGACCCCGTTTTGGAAACTAGACCCCCCAAGGAACTTATATAGATGTGTGGTGAGAAATTTGAATGCCCAAGTGCTTCACAGAAGTTTATAATGCAGAGTCATAAAAAAAATATATATATATTTTTTTCCACAAAAACGATTTTGTAGCCCCCAAGTTTTTATTTTCACAAGGGTAACAAGAGAAATTGGACCCCAGAAGTTGTTGTCCAATTTATCCCGAGTATGCTGATGCCCCATATGTGCGGGTAACCCACTGTTTGGGCGCACGGCAGAGCTCAGAAGGGAGGGAGCACCATTTGACTTTTTGAGCGCAAAATTGGCTATCGTGTTTGGAGACCCACTGATGTACCTAAACAGTGGAAACCCCCCAATTCTAGCTCCAACCCTAACCCCAACACACCCTTAACCCTAATCCCAACCTGATCCATAATCCTAATCACTAACCCTAACCATAATCACAACCCTTACCCCAAAACAACCCTAATGTCAACCCTAACCATAACCCTAATCAAAACGCTAAATCCAACACACCCCTAATCCTAATCTCAACCCTAACCTCAAAACTAACCCTAATCCCAATACACCCCTAATCACAACCCTAACTTTAACCCTAATCCCAAACCTAACCCTAATCCCAAGCGTAACCCTAATGCCAACCCTAACCCTAATACCAACCCTAATCCAAACCCTAACCCTAATCCAAACTCTAACCCTAACTTTAGCCCCAACCCTAGCCCTAACTTTAGCCCCAACCCTAACCCTAGCCCTAATGCTACTTTCACACTTGCGTCGTTTGGCATCCGTCGCAATCCGTCGTTTTGGACAAGAAACGGATCCTGCAAATGTGCCTGCAGGATGCGTTTTTTGCCCATAGACTTGTATTGCCGACGGATCGTGACGGATGGCCACACGTCGCGTCTGTCGTGCACTGGATCAGTGTTTTGGCGGACCGTCAGCACAAAAAAACGTTCAATGTAACGTTTTTTTGTACGTCGCATCCGCCATTTCTGACCGCGCATGCGTGGCCGTAACTCCGCCCCCTCCTCCCCAGGACATAGATTGGGCAGCGGATGCGTTGAAAAATTACATCCGCTGCCCACGTTGTGCACAATTTTCACAACGTGTGTCGGTATGTCGGGCCGATGCATTGCGACGGCCCCGTACCGACGTAAGTGTGAAAGAAGCCTAACCCTAAATTTAGCCCCAACCCTAACTCTAAATTTAGCCCCAACCCTAACCCTAAATTTAGCCCCAACCCTAACCCTAAATTTAGCCCTAACCCTAATCCTAGCCCTAACCCTACCCCTAACCCTACCCCTAACCCTAGCCCTAACCCTAGCCCTAACCCTACCCCTAGCCCTAACCCTACCCCTAACCCTACCCCTAACCCTAGCCCTAACCCTAGCCCTAACCCTACCCCTAGCACTAACACTACCCCTAGCCCCAACCCTACCCCTAACCCTAACCCTACCCCTGACCCTACCCCTAACCCTACCCCTAACCCTACCCCTAACCCTAATTTTAGCCCCAACTGCTCTTCTCCTGCCGGCCAGCAGATGGAGATAGATGGAGGGCGCACTGCGCATGCGCCCGCCATTTTCTTTTGCCGGCGGCCAGGAGGAGCAGCAGGAGGACCCAGGGACACAGGTGAGTATGGCAGGGTCCCCGAATCCCCCTATTTCTCTGTCCTCTGATGTGCGATCACATCAGAGGACAGAGAATTACACTTTGACTTTTTTTTTTTTTTTTTTTGCGGTCGCCGGTAAACAGTTAATTACCGGCGATCGCAAAACAGGGGTCGGTAAAACCGACCCCAATCATGCTCTTTGGGGTCTCAGCTACCCCCGGCAGCCGAGACCCCAAAGATTCTCGCGGGGCCGGCCGGCGGGCGCACTGCGCATGCGCCCGCCATTTTGAAGATGGCGGCGCCCACCGGGAGCCACGAGGAGCATCGGGGGAGATAGGTAAGTATTGGGGGGCTACCTGGGACCCCTTTTCTCTGTCCTCCGATGTGCGATCACATCGGAGGACAGAGAAATTAAAAAGAGATCGCTTTTTTTGTTTTTTTTTGCGATCGCCGGTAAACGGTTAATTACCGGCGATCGCAAATGCGGGGTGGGTTAAAAAAAACCCCGAATCATGTTCTCTGGGGTCTCGGCTACTCCCGGCAGCCGAGACCCCGGAGAAAATCCGACTCTGGGGGGCGCTATTTACTTTTTCCACAGCGCCGTTAATTAACGGCGCTGTGGTTTAAGTACCCTTAGCGGCCGCCGTTAAAAGGCGTATCGGCGGTCGCTAAGGGGTTAAGAATAGGGGAGTGTGCTTGCACAATAGATGCGGCATGCACAGTAGGCAGGGAGGAAGAAGCAGGGAATAAAAATGCCGCCACGGCTGGGATGGTGAGTATGTCGGTGTACCTGCTGGAAAGAGGGAGAGGAACCACACAGAGACACTGGCATAGTGTTACACAGGTCGCAGCCCAAGGTCAGAATTCCCAGAAGGTAGCGGATCAAGACAAAGCGGTGAGGCAAACAGATGGTCAACGGCAAGGTCCAAGGTCAAGTAGCAAAAGATCAGATACAGAACTCTGAAGAGCAAAGTAAACATGTGTAGCACCCTGCCTTGGCCTAGGAGTACTCGGTACCGGGCCGGTTCTTAAAGGGGTGGTCACAGTGGCAGTGACCCGGTCCGTGGCCCTGGGCATCCAATAAAAGGGGATTTTAAATGGGAAATAAAGTTTGTTCGCGACGCCACCTGTGGTATTTGGTCAGGGGTGACCGACGCTGCTTAAAGGGGTCCTCTGGGGAGTAATGGTACTGCAGCAGGGATGGTATGGCTTCCTACAGGTGAAGCTGGGTACCCAGGGCTCCCGGTGTAGTAGGGACAGATGGTAGATGTGTAGAAAGAAATAGAGGACACAAGGTTGCAGGCTCTTTACCTCTTTACTGGTGCAAGGCAGGCACAGTCCAGGGTACCGGATCACAGGTGCTGGTATGGTCTGGCCGGCTTGGAAGCGGTTCAGGAATCCCCCTAGCCAGGTGGGGTTGGAAGCCTTTCTCTCTGTGCTGCGTTGTAGTCCCTTGCTGCCTTAGGCCTCACACAAGGTCCTCACTTTCTCTCTGTCCCCTTTATGTAGGACACTACCCGCATGACAGGTAACTCAAGCCTTTTTACAGGGTCTCTTAGATGACTCCGGGCTCTATGTGTTACTGTGCCTTCGGATATTAATAGTGGACAGGTGACTTGCAATCTGCTGTCCGCCGGTTTCTGCTGTGGGGCATGAAGTGACCCCCAAAACCTTGGTCTTCCGGCCACCGGTTCCTGCACTTCAGCATGGAGGAAGCACAGTCGCAGCTTCCCTCCAGCTCTTCACTCTCCTTTGCTTCTCTTCCTCCTTCACGCTCTCTACAAACTGTTCCTTACTTTCCTTTCCTGGAGCTGCAGATCCTCACATCTGCACAGCCCCTCTGTCTTCCTGACTGCTCTCAGTCCCTGTCTCAGGCAGACTACTCTGATAGACTGCTCTACTTTCCCTTTCTCAGACTCTCTCTTTCTGCTTCCTCTCTCTTCTGTCCTTCTGACAGATTAACTAACTCATCCCCTATATCTGGGGAAGCTCCCCTGAAACCTGGTTCAGAGCTCCCCCTTCTGGCCTGGAGTCAGAACAGTGTTGCATGTGCTGAATACCTGTTAAAGGGATCCTTCTTTGCTTCCAATCATGGCATTGCCTTCCCCATAAGGAAGGCAATACCACTGTAACAGCAGGTTTCCTGGGGTGTTACATAATGCACCACTGAGCTAAGGCTACAACTGGCAATAATCAGAGGCTGACACCAAGTTAAATAGCCAGGAAAGCACTCAGAGCAGGTACACCCCAATCCTGATTGAGTGACAGGACCGTCACTCACAACACTGACAGCTCAGCATGCCTTAGCTTCATTTTGCTCAGCTGAGCTGTCTATCACAATACTGATAGCTCAGCAGGCCCCTGCCCTAGATTGGATGGCTTAGTTGCCACTCACCACACTGAGTGGAGGAATCATGACAAGGGCACAGTGGGTCACTACTAGTACAGTATCTGAACAGTTTGGCACCAAATATCATTGGCCAAACTAAATTGTTCTTATCTATTAATAAGCAAGTGGACCAAGCCACTTGATGGTTTGAGAGAGATTTTTTTTAGTTTTTTGGTTTCTACCAGTTCACCTAACCTTCTGTTGAGTTATTTATAGTGATCAAAAGCAAATGTTAACTAGGAGGGGTAATTTTATGAAGATAAAGGACTGATTCTGCTGGTTTAAAAGGGACCTCTTCTCAGCAGCAACTGAATATATGTCCTATATGTCCCACACTGCCCATTTATATCCTCTGATCTGTGTTAGTATACAGTATGTTTAGTGATATATGTATTACTGTTGATGTTTTGGTAATGTTGGACTATACCTAGCACTGCAGGAGGACTTTTTCTGCTCCCTATGTGCTCTCCGCCATTACAGATTAACTACGTTAGAGGTAAACCATATTTTCACTCTATAAATGAAACAAGAACAGGGTAATAGAGTCCACATCCATACATAAGCACTATATGGCGGGTTACAGTAACAAGGTTAATGTACTGTAGTATATTATCACACAGCAATACCACTAAATACAATATCTTTGTAACTAAACACAATATCTATGCAACATTCTATTACATACACTGTTCTTGTTAACTAGCAGATAAAGGGAGCCAGGCAGCAGGATTGTGCACAGCAACCTGCACACAGTGTCAGGTCGGCGCCATTATACTGATTAAAATGATACCTGGGTTGATTAAATTAATTTTGTGGTTGTTGTTTCATCTTTATTTTCAGTTTTGAGTTAATGATATGCTCCATCATTGTCATTTCCACCACCTCCATCATTGTTTTCTCCCCCACCACCCCATCAATGCCCTCTTCATCACCTCCATCATTGTTTTCTCCCCCACCACTCCCATCATTGCCCTCCCCATCTCCTCCATCATTGCCTTCTCCCTAACACCCTCATTATTACCCTCTCCATCACCTCCATCATTGCTTTCTGCCCCACCATCCCCATCAATGCCCTGTTCACCACTTCTATCATTGCCTTCTTCCCACCACCCTCATTATTTCCTTTTCCACCACCTCCATCATTGCCTTCTGCCCCACCAGTCCCATCATTGCCCTCCCCATTACTTCCATTATTGCCTTCTCACCAACACCCTCATCATTATCCTCTTCATCACCGCCATCATTGATCATTGCTTTCTGCCCCACCATCCCCATCATTGCCCTCTCCATCATTGCTTTCTCCCCCACCACCCCATAATTGCTCTCTCCATCACCCCCATCATTGTCTTCTCCCCACCACTCCCATCATTGCTTTCTCCCCTACCACACCCATCATTGCCCTCTCCATCACCTCCATCATTGCTTTCTCCCCCACTGCTTCCATCATTGCCTTCTCCAACACCTCCATCATTGCTTTCTCCCCTACCACCCCATCATTGCCCTCTCCATCACCTCCACCAAAGCTTTCTCCCCCATCACCCCATCATTGCCCTCTCCATCACCTCCATCATTGCCTTCTCCCCCACCACCTCCATCATTGCCCTCTCCATCACCTCCGTCATTGCTTTCTCCCCTACCACCCCATCATTGCCCTCTCCATCACCTCCATCATTGCTTTCCCCCACCACCCCATCAATGTCCTCTCCATTACCTCCATCATTGCTTTCTCCCCCACCACCCCATCATTTCCCTCTCCATCACCTCCATCATTTCCCTCTCCATCACCTCCATCATTGCTTTCTCCCCCACCACCACATCACTGCCCTCTCCACCACACACACACACCACCACTCATCTCTCCGCAGACACACACAGCACCAGTCACCTCTCTGTACGTTCTCACACCCACATACACACACAGCAGTGCTCACCTCTCCACATAATCTCACACACACACACACAGCACAACTCACCTGTCTGCATGTTCCCGGCAGCCGCAACATATTAGTCGCCAGCAGCCTCCTCTCTGGCACAGCTGCACGCTGACGTCATCCAGTTGCGCTCCTGTGTCAGACAGGAAGCACAGGCAGGATGCAGGACAGATCCCAGCAGCTCCACTCCGCTGCTATTTTCTCCTGTAGGATTGCTCCCTACCTGCCACAATCTGGCCAAGGGCTCCCTCGGAGTCTCGGGCTGGATAAACAGGCCAGATTGCCCTCAGTGTTAGCTGCCCTGCAGGGACCCCCTCCACCTCCGGGCCCCGGTGCAGCCGCATAGGCTGCGCATGCGGTATGTCCACCCCTGGACTAGTATATACAATATATATATATATATACAGCTCTGGCAAAAATTAAGAGACCAATGCAAAATTTTCTATAATTCACCATCCATCTCTACATGTCTGACAGCCATTCCATTCCAGTGTCAGTTGAATTCCAACCAAAGTACACCTCATTCTACTTCATGTGCTTCTGATTAGGTGATCACCTGAACCAAATCTTATTTAACGAGGGAAAGTATAAAAACACTGCTTTCGTATTCACAATCTTCTTGCAATAGGACATGCTGGTTGGCCAAACAAGTACTAGGAATAGCCCACAATTAATTTGAATGAAAAAATAACTTTTAACCATGCCAAAGAAGTTGAAAAGAAAAGTCTTGAGTGAGGAAAAGAAAGGCTCAATTCTGGCTTTACTAGCAGAGGGATACAGAAAGCGTCATGTTGCCTCCATCCTTAAAATTTTGAAGACGGCAGTCCATTACAACAAGGTCAAGCAGCAGACATTGGGGACAACAAAGCTACAGACCGGCAGAGGGCAAAAGTGGCTCTCCACTTACTGGGTTGACCGTCATCTTATTCAAATGTCACTCAGCAACAACAGGATGACATCAAGTGACCTACAAAGGGAATGGCAAATGGCAGCTGGAGTGAAGTGCACGGCAAGAACAGGCTCCTAGAGGTAGGACTCAAGTCATGTAAAGCTAGAAAAAAGCCTTTCATCAATGAGAAGCAAAGGCGAGCCAGGCTGAAGTTTTCCCAAGACCATAAGGATTGGACCATAGAGGACTGGAGTAGAGGACTGGAGTAAGGTAATCTTCTCTGATTAGTCTAATTTTCAGCTTTGCCCAACACCCGGTCATCTAATGGTTAGACGGAGACCTGGAGAGGCGTACAAGCCACAGTGTCTTGCACCCACTGTGAAATTTGGTGGAGGATCGGTAATGATCTGGGGATGCTTCAGAAAGGCTGGAATTGGGCGGGTTAATCTTCGCGAAGGACGTATTAATCAAGCTGCATACAAGTTTAATATATACAAGGTATAATCTTTGCTATGCCCCAGTAGTTATCATTCTTCAGCAAGTGACTGCAATGTCTCTCGTGTAAAGAGTATTTATGAGAAATGCAACACATATAGTACCTCTTAAAGTGACTGTAATCATTAAGCTTTGAGCACCATGGCGATAATACTCATTGAATAAAGTATGGTATTTATGCACCAACTTTTTGTGAGATTTTTCACAGGACCTGGTCAGCGACATTGGAATTCAGCATTATATAGTGCTAAGTCAAATCAATGGATTGTCTGTATAGTGGACATTAGGACAGGCCATCCAGAGAGACAGATAATCTTTACAATCATTCTCCAATCTGGATAAGAGATTAGGATCCTGAACCAATGACCCTCATCAGATAACTCAGAATTACCGATTTTCTTAACTTGACAACCCCTTAATGCATATCTATGATATGAAATGTCATCTTTCAGGATATGACATTCCTATTTTTAGTAGCACACCTTGAAAGTTACTTTGTTATGATAATGCATCAAAAGTAGTATCTTCTTCATAACAGCATTCTGACAGTGTCTGCTAGTCCTTTTGCTCTGTCCTAAGAGATGTCCAAAGTTCATCCAGGTGATAATACAGTTCAAGAGGAGAAACAACTATAGTTAACTGTGCAGGGTCCATATGCACAATGCAGTTATTTTCAGAGTTGAATGTCCGCCTTTCACTGCCAGGAAGCAGTAATAAATAAGGAGGTTGTCTCACAGCTCTTAGAGCTGTTCAAAATATAAAATATCAGAATCGTACTTCAGACCATAGTCACATGAGAATTAACCTATTTATGTGTTATCTAGTGATGAGCGAAATGCTCGGGTGCTCGTTGCTCGGGTCAAGCAATTTGTAATACTCGGGTACTCGGACAGAACATCGAGAGCTATGTAAGTCTATGGGAAACCCGAGCATTTTTACTGCTATCCCCTCGGGGGTCCTTTTAAGGTCTTAAAACGTCTGACAATGATGGAAACACTGCTCAAATGACACGGGAACATCATGGCAAATGCCCCTGGAAGCATTTCTGACTCCTAGGTCACAGGTGTAAACAATGTTATCAGAGTTTTATGCCATTTTTACAGGTGCACCAAAAAAGACACAAAACCGAAACCAAAATGGATTTTGCTGGGAAATATGTTAAGGAACATCCTTTCCAGGGTAATGACTTGTATATAAGGCAAAATAATTAACGCCAAACAAAAATGTTCCTCCGCCACTTGGGCTATGTTCACACACAGCGTTTTTAATGCGTTTTTCAACTTTAGCATTGCTTTCAACCACTACAAATGCATTCACTGGGAAATGTCATTGTAACACATAACAAATCTAGCTGGCCATGTGGTGTGTGACACATAAGCAGACACATCTTGTTTCCTTTATGAAGGAGGGACTCTTAAAGTCACAAAGCCTGTTTTTAGAGGGGCATCAGGCGGCATTAATATTCTTAAAGGGCCATTATTAAACAGTGGGTCTCCTATGCTGTTATTGCCTATGCAGTGAGTGGCTGGGCTGACAAAAATTAGGACGCACCCCAATACCCCTTTCGCGAGACGTACAGGAGGGTCTCCTGAAAAAATGTTGCATTGAATGCAAGGCCTGCCCTGCATCAAAGTTACATGCACCCCAATAACCCTTTCAGCAGATGTACTTGAGAGTCACATGACAAAATTGTTCCCATTAGAATATAGTGTGCCTCCCATACTGTTTGCTTATGCATTGAATGCAAGCCATGGCCTGCCCCAAAGTTACATGCACCCCAATAAGCCTTTCAACCCAGGTACTGGATGGCCACAGGAAAACCTATTTCACATTATTTATGCGTCACTCCAATACTGTTTTCCTATGCAGTGAACACAAGGTCTGCCAAAAATTAGGAGGCACTTCAATAACCCTTGGAAGAGACATAGAGGTGGGCCTCCTGAAAACAATGTTCTCATTATTAGGAAGTGGGTCTCCCACAGTGTTTGCCTATGCTGTGAATGCAAGGCCTGGCAAAGAAGCTCTCCAATGCCCCTTGAAAGAGACGTGCAGGAGGCCTCATAAAAAAGTTTCCATTATGAAGGAGCGGATTTCCTATACTTGGAATGCCCATACACTGAGTGCATGGGCTGACAAAAATTTCCCCCTGGGAGGTACATGTTTTTTAAAAAATTTTTTACAGGCATCATAGACACCCATGCAAAAAACTAGACTGGCTGCTGTAGCATCACGGAACACGTTCACCCTGGTGTTCTAGTGGTGGTTGGTGGATGATGTGGATGTGTGGGTGTGAAGAGTTGTATGGGAATACACCTTCCAAAAAGACACTGTGTTGCAGGTTATGTTTCACTGTTATCCTTTGGTGGTGTAGAGAAGTCTGGCTCAATCCAGCCATTGTTCATTTTTATAAGAGTCAGCCTGTCTGCATTTTCAGTTGACAGGCGAATGCGCTTATCTGTTATAATTCCACCAGCGGCACTAAAAATCCGCTCTGACAAAATGCTAGTGGCAGAGCAGGCCAGGACATCCAAGGCGTAGAGAGCCAGTTCATGCCACGTGTCCAGCTTGGATACCCAATATGTAAAAGGCACAGAGGAATCACGGAGGACGTTGGTAAGGTCAACAAGGTACTCCTTCAGCATCTTCCCAAACATTCCATTCCTTGTGACATTACCCCGCGCCTCAGGGCCTGTGCGATGGGAAGGTCTGAGAAAACTGTCCCAGAACATTGCCAGTGTTCCCCTGCCTCTGCTGTATTGAAGTTGTATCTCTCTCGCCTGTACTCCTTGGTTGTCCAGCGAACTACTGTATAACGTCTGCCACCAGCATTTTCAGATGGGAACTTTTTTAATAATTCAGCAACAATGGCCCCCTGGTAGTGCACCATTTTAGTACACCTGTCTGCCTCTGGAAGAAGAGATTGAAAGTTCTCATTGTAGCGTGGATCTAGAAGTGTCACCAATCAGTAATGAGTGTCACTGTAAATTTTCATAATGCGAGGGTCACAGGAATGGCAGCTCAACATAAAGTCAGCCATGCATGCCAGATTGGTAACAGGCAAGCCTTTAGTGTCCTTACGAACAGGATTACTGACCAAGCTGTCCTCCTTCTCATCCCTGTCCTCAGGCCATCCACGCTGAACAGAAGGTATGACAGTTGTGCTTGTAGTACCGTCTATAGCGCATGAAAGTAGCTCCTGTTCTTCCTCCTCCTCCTCTTCCTCATTGTCAACCAATCCATGTTGGGATCACATGAGGCTGGGCTGTGTGTAATCACCCTGTATGGTTCCATGCTCCATGTCCTTGTGCTCTGTCTGCAATGCATCCTCTTTCATTGTGAGCAGAGAGTTTTTCAGAATGCAGAGAAGCAGGATGGTGACGCTAATTATGGCGTCATCGCCACTTACCATCTTGGTGGATTCTTCAAAGTTTTGGAGGATGGTACATATGTCTGACATCCATGTCCTCTCCTGAGGTCTTATGTGTGGAGTCTGCACTGAATATCGATGGCCTTGTTGATGCTGGTAGTCAACAACTGCCCTCTTCTGCTCACAAATCCTTTCCACCATGTGCAGTGTAGAGTACCAACGCGTGGGGACATCACACAACAGTTGGTGAGCCAGAAGCTGCAAATGCTGCTGAAGCATGGCAAGGGCGGCAGAAGCTGTAGCTGACTTTCTAAAATGGGCACACAGGCGGCGTACTTTCAAGTAAAAGAGAAAAGTGTTCCAGCTTCTTAGTAAAATGTAAAACTTTAATCCATCATATTAACATAGTAGAGGACACACTCCTGGGACAATGCCATAGCACATGTGAAGAAAGCTACGCGTTTCGACCATACGGTCTTTGTCACAGCTGATCTACTCAGCAGTCCATCCGATATAAGAAGGACTACCATACCAATAGAAAGGTGAGAAAAACTCACCTGACCAAAGGTCCTTCAATATAAAAACCAAATAATAACCATTACCACAAGCAGATCCGGAAGCTCCGAGTATGTTTTGAGAAACTGCTGAACCACGACTTTAAGCACATGGGCCAGGCATGGCACATGTGTGAGCTCGCCTCGCCATAGAAGCGCCACCAGGTTTCAGCCATTGTCACACATGACCATGCCTGGCTGTAGGTTCAGCGGTGTCAGCCACAGATCTGCCAGCTCTTTCAGAGCTGTCCACAACTCTTCAGCATTGTGCGGTTTGTCACCTAAGTATATTAGCTTCAGCACAGCCTGTTGGAGCTTGGCTGAGGCAGTGCTGCAGTGCTTCCAGCTTGTGACTGATGTGCTACTTTCAGAGATGGAGGCTGAAGAGGATGAGGAGCAGTATGAGGTGCAGGAGCTGTAGACTGTGGGGGAAACCCAGACTGACATAGGGCCTGCAATCCTCTGGGTTGGGAGAATGTGCACCATCCCAAGGTCCAACAGTGTCCCAGCTTCCACTATGTTAAACCATTGTGCCGTCAGCGAGATGTATCATCCCTGCCCACAAGCACTTGTCCACGTGTCCGTGGTTAGGTGGACTTTCCCTGTAACAGCATTGTTGAGGGTATGGGTAATGTTGTGGGACACGTGCTTGTGTAATGCTGGGACAGCACACCGGGAGAAATAGTGGCAGCTGGGGACGGAATACCTTGGAACGGCTGCTACCATCAGGTTGTGGAAAGCTTCCGTCTCCACCAGACTAAAAGGCAACATTTGTGCAAGCAGATGAGAAATGTGTGAATTTAGTACTGTGGCCTGTGGGGTGATGGATGTGTACTTCCGCTTGTGTTCCAATGACTGTGGTATGGACAACTGAAGGCTGAGCTGGGACAAAGATGTGGATGTACTTGATGATGGTGCTAGTTGAGTGTGGGTAACAACAGGTGCAGGGCCGGAGGCATATTCGCATGCACTGTGGACAGGGGATTTTGTTATGACCTGGTGGTTAGGAGCACCCGGAATGACCTAATAGTTAAACCTCATACAGGACGAGCTCTGGGATGTGGGAGCTCTGCTGACCGCAAGCCCTAATCCTATCACACACACTAGAAATAGCCGTGGAGCGCTCCTGACCAGACCTAGGCGCCTCGTCACAGCCTAAGAACTATCTAGCCCTAGAGATAGAAAATAAAGCCTACCTTGCCTCAGAGAAATTCCCCAAAGGTAAAGGAAGCCCCCCACATATATTGACTGTGAGATAAAGATGAAAGTCCCAAACGCAGAAATGAAACAGGTTTCAGCAAAGGGAGGCCAGACTTACTAAATAGACAGAGGATAGGAAAGGTAACTTTGCGATCAGCACAAAAACCTACAAAAGACCACGCAGAGTGTGCAAAAAAGACCTCCGCACTGACTCACGGTGCGGAGGGGCCACTCTGCATCCCAGAGCTTCCAGCTAGCAAGACAATATCATGAAAACCAGCTGGACAAAAAAACAATGAAGAAATAATGACTATCAGGAACTTAGCTTCTGCAGGAGAAGGCAGGTTACCAGAGAGATCCAGGAGCGAACTGAACCAATGCAAAAACATTGACAGCTGGCATGGAGTAACGATCTGAGAGGAGTTAAATAGAGCAGTCAACCAAAGGATAAACCACGTCACCTGTGTAAGGAACCTCAGAAGCAGCAGCTTCACTCACAGCCACCAGAGGGAGCCCATAGACAGAACTCGCCGAAGTACCATTCACGACCACAGGAGGGAGTTCGACAACAGAATTCACAACAGTACCCCCCCCCTTGTGGAGGGGTCACCGAACCCTCACCAGAGCCCCCAGGCCGATCTGGATGAGCCAAATGAAAGGCACAAACAAGATCGGCAGCATGAACATCAGAGGCAAAAACCCAGGAATTATCTTCCTGACCATAACCCTTCCACTTGACCAGGTACTGGAGTTTCCGTCTCGAAACACGAGAATCCAAAATCTTCTCCACCACATACTCCAACTCCCCCTTGACCAACACCGGGGCAGGAGGATCAACGGAGGGAACAATAGGCGCCACGTATCTCCGCAACAACGACCTATGGAACACATTATGAATGGCAAAAGAAGCTGGAAGATCCAAACGAAATGACACAGGATTAAGAACTTCAGAAATCTTATATGGTCCAATGAAACGAGGCTTAAACTTAGGAGAGGAAACCTTCATAGGAACGTGACGAGATGACAACCAAACCAAATCCCCAACACGAAGTCGGGGACCAACACAACGCCGGCGGTTAGCGAAACGCTGAGCCTTCTCCTGGGACAATGTCAAATTGTCCACCACATGAGTCCAAATCTGCTGCAACCTGTCAACCACCGCATCCACACCAGGACAGTCCGAAGGCTCAACCTGCCCTGAAGAGAAACGAGGATGGAAACCAGAATTACAGAAAAAAGGAGAAACTAAAGTAGCCGAGCTGGCCCGATTATTAAGGGCGAACTCAGCCAAAGGCAAGAAAGACACCCAATCATCCTGATCAGCAGAAACAAAGCATCTCAGATATGTCTCCAAAGTCTGATTAGTTCGTTCGGTTTGGCCATTAGTCTGAGGATGGAAAGCCGAAGAAAAAGACAAATCAATGCCCTTCTTAGCGCAAAAGGACCGCCAAAACCTCGAAACAAACTGGGAACCTCTGTCCGAGACAATGTTCTCTGGAATGCCATGCAAACGAACCACATGCTGGAAAAACAATGGCACCAAATCAGAGGAGGAAGGCAGTTTAGATAAGGGTACCAAATGGACCATCTTAGAGAAGCGATCACAAACCACCCAAATGACCGACATCTTTTGAGAAACAGGGAGATCAGAAATAAAATCCATGGAAATATGCGTCCAGGGCCTCTTCGGGATCGGCAAGGGCAAAAGCAACCCACTGGCACGAGAACAGCAGGGCACAAATCCCACAGGACTGCACAAAAGAACGCACATCCCGTGACAAAGAAGGCCACCAAAAGGATCTAGCCACCAAATCTCTGGTATCAAAGATTCCAGGATGACCAGCCAATACTGAACAATGAATCTCCGAGATAACTCTACTAGTCCATCTATCAGGGACAAACAGTTTCTCCGTAGGACAACGGTCAGGTCTATCAGCCTGAAACTTTTACAGCACACGCCGCAAATCAGGGGAAATGGCAGACAAAATTACCCCTTCTTTAAGAATACCCGCCGACTCCGGAACACCCAGAGAGTCAGGCACAAAACTCCTTGACAGGGCGTCAGCCTTCACATTCTTAGATCCCGGAAGGTATGAAACCACAAAATCAAAACGGGAGAAAAAGAGCGACCATTGAGCCTGTCTAGGATTCAACCGTTTGGCAGACTCGAGATAAGTTAAATTCTTGTGATCCGTCAAGACCACCACGCGATGTTTTGCTCCTTCAAGCCAATGTCGCCACTCCTCGAATGCCCACTTCATGGCCAACAACTCCCGATTGCCCACATCATAATTGCGCTCAGCAGGCGAGAATTTTCTAGAAAAGAAGGCACAGGGTTTCTGTTGTGAATTCTGTTGTCAAGCTCCCTCCTGTGGTCATGAATGGTACTTCGGCTGGTTCTGTCCATGGGCTTCCTCTGGTGGTTGTGAGTGGGGCTGCGGCTTCTGAGTTTCCTTCCACAGGTGACGAGGTTAATTCGTTAGCTGGCTGCTCTATTTAACTCCACTTAGATCATTGCTCCATGCCACCTGTCAATGTTCCAGTATTGGTCTAGTTCTCTCCTGGATCGTTCTTTTGACTTGTCTTCCCAGCAGAAGCTAAGTTCCTGCTTGTTTTTCTCTTGTTTGCTATTTTTCTGTCCAGCTTGCTATTTTGATTTTTGTCTTGCTTGCTGGAAGCTCTGGGACGCAGAGGGAGCGCCTCCGCACCGTGAGTCGGTGCGGAGGGTCTTTTTGCGCCCTCTGCATGGTCTTTTTGTAGTTTTTTGTGCTGACCGCAAAGTTACCTTTCCTATCCTCTATCTGTTCAGTAAGTCGGGCCTCACTTTGCTAAATCTATTTCATCTCTGTGTTTGTCATTTTCATCTTTACTCACCGTCATTATATGTGGGGGGCTGCCTTTTCCTTTGGGGAATTTCTTTGAGGCAAGGTAGGCTTTATTTTTCTATCTTCAGGGCTAGCTAGTTCCTTAGGCTGTGACGAGTTGCATAGGGAGCGTTAGGAGCAATCCACGGCTATTTCTAGTGTTTGTGATAGGATTAGGGATTGCGGTCAGCAGAGTTCCCACGTCCCAGAGCTCGTCCTATATTATTGGTAACTATCAGGTCATTCCGTGTGGTCTTAACCACCAGGTCCATTATTGTCCTAACCACCAGGTCATAACAGGTTTCATCACCGAGCCATCAGAACTTCTTTGCGACAAAACAGCCCCTGCTCCAATTTCAGAAGCATCAACCTCCACCTGAAAAGGGAGCGAAACATCTGGCTGGCACAACACAGGGGCAGAAGCAAAACGACGCTTCAACTCCTGAAAAGCCTCTACAGCTGCAGAGGACCAATTGACCACATCAGCACCTTTCTTGGTCAAATCAGTCAACGGCTTAGCAACACTGGAAAAGTTAGCGATGAAGTGACGATAAAAATTAGCAAAGCCCAGGAACTTCTGCAAGCTCTTCACAGATGTCGGCTGAGTCCAATCGTAAATGGCCTGAACTTTAACAGGGTCCATCTCGATAGTAGAAGGGGAAAAAATGAAACCCAAAAATGAAACCTTCTGAACTCCAAAGAGACACTTTGACCCCTTCACAAACAAGGAATTCGCACGAAGGACCTGGAACACCATTCTGACCTGCTTCACATGAGATTCCCAATCATCCGAAAAGACCAAAATGTCATCCAAATATATAATCATGAAACTATCCAGGTACTCTCGGAAGATGTCATGCATAAAGGACTGAAATACTGATGGAGCATTGGAAAGCCCGAATGGCATAACCAGGTACTCAAAATGGCCCTCGGGCATATTAAATGCCGTTTTCCACTCATCACCCTGTTTAATTCGCACAAGATTATACGCACCACGAAGATCTATCTTGGTGAACCAACTAGCCCCCTTAATCCGAGCAAATAAATCAGACAGCAGCGGCAAAGGATACTGAAATTTGACTGTGATCTTATTAAGAAGGCGGTAATCAATACAAGGTCTCAAAGAACCATCCTTCTTGGCCACAAAAAAGAACCCTGCTCCCAATGGTGACGACGACGGACGAATATGACCCTTCTCTAAGGATTCCTTTATATAACTCCGCATAGCGGCGTGCTCTGGCACAGACAAATTAAACAGACGGCCCTTAGGAAACTTACTACCAGGAATCAAATCAATAGCACAGTCGCAATCCCTATGAGGAGGTAGGGCACCAGATTTGGGCTCTTCAATTACATCCCGGTAATCTGATAAAAACTCAGGGACTTCAGAAGGAGTGGAAGGTGAAATTGAGAGCAACGGAACATCACCATGTACCCCCTGACAACCCCAGCTGGACACAGACATAGATTTCCAATCCAACACTGGATTATGGACCTGTAGCTATGGCAACCCCAAAACGACCACATCATGCAGATTATGCAACACCAAAAAGCGAATATCCTCCTGATGTGCAGGAGCCATGCACATGGTCAATTGAGGCCAGTACTGAGGCTTATTCTTGGCCAAAGGCGTAGCATCAATTCCTCTCAATGGAATAGGATACTCCAAAGGCTCCAAGAAAAAACCACAGCGCCTGGCAAACTCCAAGTCCATCAAATTCAGGGCAGCGCCTGAATCCACAAATGCCATTACAGAGTAGGACGACAGAGAGCAAATCAGAGTAACGGACAAAAGAAATTTAGACTGTACCGTACCAATGGTGGCAGACCTAGCGAACCGCTTAGTGCACTTAGGACAATCGGAGATAGCATGAGTGGATTCACCACAGTAAAAACACAGCCCATTCCGACGTCTGTGTTCTTGCCGTTCAGCTCTGGTCAAAGTCCTATCACACTGCATAGGCTCAGGCCTATGCTCAGAGAATACCGCCAGATGGTGCACAGCTTTGCGCTCACGCATGCGCCGATCGATCTGAATGGCCAAAGACAGACTCATTCAGACCAGCAGGCGTGGGAAATCCCACCATGGCATCCGTAAGGGCTTCAGAAAGACCCTTTCTGAAAATTGCCGCCAGGGCACATTCATTCCACTGAGTAAGCACAGACCACTTTCTAAACTTCTGACAGTACACCTCCGCTTCATCCTGACCCTGACACAAAGCCAGCAAGATTTTCTCTGCCTGATCCACTGAATTTGGTTCATAATAAAGCAATCCAAGCGCCAGAAAAAACGCATCAACATCACGCAATGCCAGATCTCCTGGCGCAAGGGAAAATGCCCAGTCTTGAGGGTCACCACGCAACAAAGAAATAATGATTTTTACCTGTTGAACGGGGTCACCAGAGGAGCGGGGTTTCAAAGCTAGAAACAGTTTACAATTATTTTTGAAATTCAAGAACCTAGATCTATCCCCAGAAAATAAGTCAGGAATAGGAATTTTAGGCTCTAACATAGGATTCTGAACCACAAAATATTGAATGTTTTGTACCCTTGCAGAGAGATGATCCATACAAGAGGACAGACCTTGAATGTCCATATCTACACCTGTGTCCTGAACCACCCAAAGGTCTAGGGGAAAAGAAAGACAAAACACAGTGCAAAGAAAAAAAAATGGTCTCAGAAGTTCTCTTATCCCTCTATTGAGATGCATTAATACTTTGGGCCAGCTGTACTGTTATGACCTGGTGGTTAGGAGCACCCGGAATTACCTGATAGTTAAACCTCATACAGAACGAGCTCTGGGATGTGGGAGCTCTGCTGACCGCAAGCCCTAATCCTATCACACACACTAGAAATAGCCATGGAGCGCTCCTGACCAGACCTAGGCGCCTCGTCACAGCCTAAGAACTATCTAGCCCTAGAGATAGAAAATAAAGCCTACCTTGCCTCAGAGAAATTCCCCAAAGGTAAAGGAAGCCCCCCACATATATTGCCTGTGAGATAAAGATGAAAGTCACAAACGCAGAAATGAAACAGGTTTCAGCAAATGGAGGCCAGACTTACTAAATAGACAGAGGATAGGAAAGGTAACTTTGCGATCAGCACAAAAACCTAGAAAAGACCACGCAGAGTGTGCAAAAAAGACCTCCGCACTGACTCACGGTGCGGAGGGGCCACTCTGCATCCCAGAGCCACTCTGCATCCCAGAGCTAGCAAGACAATATCATGAAAACCAGCTGGACAAGAAAACAATGAACAAATAATGACTATTAGGAACTTAGCTTCTGCAGGAGAAGGCAGGTCACCAGAGCGATCCAGGAGCGAACTGAACCAATGCAAAAACATTGACAGCTGGCATGGAGTAACGATCTGAGAGGAGTTAAATAGAGCAGTCAGCCAAAGGATAAACCACGTCATCTGTGTAAGGAACCTCAGAAGCAGCAGCTTCACTCACAGCCACCAGAGGGAGCCCATAGACAGAACTCGCCGAAGTACCATTCACGACCACAGGAGGGAGTTCGACAACAGAATTCACAACAGGATTTGCTTTCACGCATAACAGTGGAAGAAGCAGTAGTGTTACCCTCAGACACTGTTCCTGGTGCCTGTGGTTCAGCCCACAAAGTCGGGTGCTTTGCTGCCATATGCCTGATCATGCTGGTGGTGGTCAGGCTGGTAGATTTGCTACCCCTGCAGATGCGGGCATGGTAGGTGGTGCAAATGGCCTGTTTGGGGTTATCGGCAGAGTCTTTAAAAAACAACCAGACTCGAGAAGACCGTACAGTTGGACTGGCAACTTCTATCATCTTGCTATTGCAGGGAACAGTTGCCCACCTTCTGTCTGCGGCCACCACACTGCTTCATCCTGCCGGTTGGGGTGCTACACCTCCCTCCCCCTGTGTGCTGCTGTCCTTGCTTTGCATGTCCTCCTGGCAGGTTGGGTCAGTTACTATATCATCCACCACCTCTTCTTCCACTTCCGCACCCTGGTCCTCCTCCTGAGTTTCTGGCAAATGTGTCTGATCATCGTCCACCTCTTGTGACCATGGCTGCTCAAATATTTGGGCATCGCTACATGGAATCTCATCTTGCACCGCTTCAAGTGGACCGGACGAGACTCAAATCGATAAATGGAAAAGTGAACAGCTCTTTGAAGTGCCCAAGTGTTGGATCAGTTGTCTCAGGGCACTCAGCATGGTGGGAGGAAGGTAGATCAGGGTGAGGAATATGCGGTCCAGACTCATGGCTACTCAGACTTGACCATGTGGAAGACAGGGTACTGGTGGTGGAAAAGTAACTGGAAGCATTATCTGCTATCCAACCAACAACCATTTCATCCTGCTCTGGCTTCAATAGTGGTGTGCTGCTGTGGTGCCCTAGTAATTGGGACATGAAGGTCGAGTGATAAGATGTGGGTGTTTGTTGTGCCCACTTTCAGTTGCCCATGGCCTCAACCTCTGCATGCACCATCACCATCACGTCCACTTCCCCATCTCTTGCCACTTGCCATGCCCATTTTTTTTAAAAAAGGCGAATGCAAGCCTCTAATCTAATGCCACAATTTGCAGAGCACAGATAGACCAGGCGTCTGATGGAGATAACAGAGTGTTCAAAATGTGGCCTGGAGTTTTTTAAATTTTTTTAACCCAAAATACTGTATAGACCTAGGGAAACAGACAGCAAAACAAGTGGAATGTAGGCCTGAAAAGCAACTATTTGTAGAGCACAGATAGGCCAGGCATCTGACGGAGATAACAGACTGTTCAATAAGTGGCCTGTATTTTTTAATTTTTTACCCCAAAATAGTGTTTAGAGCTAGGGTAAGACACAGCAAAAAAAGGTGAATGAAAGCCTCAAAAACACACTTTGTAGCCCACAGATAGATGAGGCGTGTCACAGAGATGCCAGACTGTTCAATATGTGGCCTGTATTTTTTTATTTTTTTAACCCAAAATAGTGTATAGACCTAGGGTAGCAGACAGCAAAAAAAGTGGAATCTATGCCTGAAAAGAAACTATTTGTAGATCACAGATAGACCAGGCATCAGACGGAGGTAACAGACTGTTCAATATGTGGGCTATATTTTTTTTTTACCACAAAATAGTCTTTAGAACTAGGGTAAGATACAGCAAAAAAGTGGAATGTGGGACTGAATTGCCACAATTTGTAGGCCATAAATAGATCAGGCGTCTGACACCGATACAAGGCAGTTCAATATGTGGCCTGTATTTTTTAATTTTTTCATCCAAAATAGTGTGTAGACCTAGGGTAGCAGACAGCAAAAAAATGGAATGTAGGCCTGAAAGGCAACTATTTGTAGAGCACAGATAGACCAGGCGTCTGACGGAGGTAGCAGACTGCTCAATATGTGGCCTGTATTTTTTTTTTACCCCAAAATAGTGTACAGAACTAGGGTATCAGACAGCAAATACAGTGGAATGTAGGCCTGAATTGCCACAATTTGTAGGCCACAAATAGATCAGGCATCTGACAGCGATACTAGACTGATCAATATGTGGCCTGTATTTTTTAATTTTTTACCCCCAAAATAGTGTATAGACCTAGGGTAGCAGACCGCAAAAAAAGTGGAATGTAGGCCTGAAAAGCAACTATTTGTAGAGCACAGATAGATCAGGCATCTGACGGAGATAGCAGACTGTTTAATATGTGACCTGGATTTTTTAAAACATTTTTTTACCCCAAAATACTGTATAGACCTAGGGTAACAGACAGCAAAAACAGTTTAATATAGGCCAGAACTGCCACAATTTCTAGACCACAGATAGATCTGGCCTCTGACGGAGATAGAACACTGTTAAATATGTGGCCTGGATTTTTTTTGGCTCACCAAAATTGTGTCAATAAGTAGGCTATGACACAAAAAAAAATTGTTGGAGTACTAAAATTTGTAAAATATTTAGCGCAATGATATCCAATGCATGTGGCGTACAAAACACAGTGATAAATATATGAACTGTAGCTAAATATTTTTTGGCCAGCTAAATATTTTCTGGTCAGCAGAATGGTGTCCAAAAATGTTGTAAGACACTCCCAAAAATACTACAGTACCACAAAAAAGACCAGAATTTTCTGCGCACTCGGATGTGATGCCTGGGATGGACAAAGCCGTTTTGAATTGCTGGATTTTTAGGCTGTTGTATTAAAATGATCTGTCTGTACTCTGCAGTATGAACAAGCAAATAAATGTAGAAAAAGGGGCCTCTGGATTGCTTTGTAATAAAATTAGCAGGATTCAGGTGCAAAAAAAAATTATTCCTAGCCACAGATACCTGCAGCTAGGTATATATATATATATATGTATATATATATATATATATATATATATATATATATACATATATATATATATAATAGGGCAGCAACAGACACTAATGGACCATTTTGATGTATGCAGTGAGATCTATATACTCTGTGGTGCATTGACCCCTGTGGTAGCTAAGGGGCGCTGTGTGTGCTCATTGGGATGTCCATAGAGGCATATCTGTTGTTATAATCATGGTGAAACAGTGACTGGCAGTGATGTGAATGGCCGATATGTGTTGCAGAGGGAGTTTGCGTGGTAAGTCGGATGCAATGTTGTTGTTCTGGGACCTGTGGTCCCTCAAGAGTGTGTATATGTATGGTGTAGTTGTAAGGGAGACTTACTAGGCTTCTTATGTGAGATGGGTGGAACAAACTAGCCACACATCCACACTCCCACCCAGGGGAGTGGTTAAGGGTATATCATGTGACCAGGGTGTGGGTCACATGGTCGTGTGAGGTTCCAGTGTTTGGACCTGAGTGGTGAAGGTCCTGGAAGTATGTGTTGGATTTCCTGGGAGTAGGAGTCCTGAAGAGCACATGCTGAAGTGTTGGATTTCCTGGGAGTAGGAGTCCTGAAGAGCACATGCTGGTGTGTTGGATTTCCTGGGAGTTGGAGTCCTGAATAGCACACTGAACAACCTGAGTTGGATTTCCTGGGAGTAGGAGTCCTGAAGAGCACATGGTGGGGCTTTGGACTTGCTAGTGGCCTGGGGGTGTTGGACTGACATCCTGAATAGCACTTGGACAGGTCATATGCCTGTGGTATTGGACTGATGTCCTGAATAGCACCTGGACAGGTTATATGCCTGGGGTGTTGGATGAGGTCCTGAATAGTACCTGGACAGGTCATATGCCTGGGGTGTTGGACGAGGTCCTGAATAGCACCTGGACAGGTCACATGTGCGGTTCATGTGTTGGCAGGTCCTGGGACTAGGACCGGATCCCTGAATAGCACACTGAACAACTTGTGTTGGAAGACCTGAGAGTAGGCTTCCTGAAGAGCACAATATGTGTTGGATTTCCTGGGAGTAGGAGTCCTGAAGAGCACATGCTGGTGTGTTGGGAGGTCCTGGAACTAGGACCGGATCCCTGAATAGTGCACAGGAAGACTATGGTTCTGGATGGTCAGTGTTGGGGGAAGCTACCGTCCTTCGGTGGGTCTGGACTGACTAAGGAATGCTGCCAGACAAGTTGGTGATCCCTGTGAGGCAGCTTTCTAGGAGGAGTGGACTGACAAGGAGTCAGCAGGTGGAGCAGGAGCTCCCGTCAGGTACCTATACAGACTGTTGGTGCTTGTGATGTTCTATGAACTGTGTGGTCTCCCACGGTGACTGAACGGAGTGAGGTTTGGCGGGTTTAGAGGCCGCGACCCAGTGTCATATGTGCTGTATGTGACTTGGGACATTGATGAAGTGTACGGCATACAGACACCCATGGTAACTGGGCGAAGTGAGAGGTCCAGCATGTTTAGTGTCTGTGAGACAAAGCCGTAAATGAAGTGTTTTAAGATAAAGTTGCAAGTTAATATCACCAGTTGGTGCTTGTCGTGTTATGAAATGTAAATGTGAACTGTGCATAACCCAGTGTAACGGGGTCTACCAAGCTGGGGTACCTCTTTCAGTAGCACCCCGTGTTTCAGGAGGTCCACTCTGCTTTGGCTGTTGTCTGAATGAAGGACGCTGGCTGGAATTGCTTGGTTACATGGGCGCATATAAAAGATCACTGCTTCTCCACGTATTTCCAGTCTGACAGCACTTTACTCACAGGACACAGAATATATCACACAGATACAGAGGGCAGGCCAATAGAAAAGCGGCAGGCCAGACATACATTACAATAGCCGCAGGTGGCCGGAGCCTGCTGATATTTACTGTGGGAATTACAAAGGTGGGGGGCGGACAAAAGGGGAATATCATGTCCCCTCTGCCCAGGGGCGCACCCTGTGGGCTGATGCATTAGGGACATGCATCTCACATGGAACCTATTATACATACATATAACTGCACAACATATTCTGGGTGCTGAGTGGTTCCCTAACACGTAACACCCAGTTTATGACACTTTAATAAACTGTATAGACTGTGTTTAAGCGGAAAATTGTGCCTGACTACGTTAATCCCGTGCCAAGCGAGTGTCCCCCAAAACACTCAGTAAGAGCAATCTTACAACTCACATACAGTGCCTACAGGCCTTGCACTGATGTGGATATGCGCACATAGACTCCCCTGCCTACCTAGCACTGCAATCTATATACTCCGTAATTAGCCCTTAAAAAGACTGTTGGTTTAGCTGGATTTGTGGATTGAACAATAGTAGTCCCACACTAACTAATAAAAGCACAAATCTGACCCTATCTCAGCAGCAGCTCTCCCTACGCTAGCTGAGTCCAGAACTGAATGCGCCGAACTGTCATGGTAGGTAAATGCGGTGCCAAATAGGGCTAAAAATATTCAAGTATGGTTCCAATTGGAATTGTATCAAGGCGTAGTCCCCAGGATAAACCCTAAACTGCCTGAGATGTGTAATGTGTTCATATGAATAATAGTACCACCAAATGAATAATGGAGGAGAGGAGGAGAAACCTCTAAAATAGCAAGGTATACATGACCTGGTTGCAGGATGGCACCCCGACGCACGTTTTGTGATAGCTTCTTCCTTAGGGGGGTAGATATATATAATTTTCTTGGATCAACAAATTTATTTATATACCTCCCAAATGGCTACTTATTTTTCATCTATCCTTACCTGTTACCTTTATTTGGTGCCACCAATATTGATATTACTTGCATGAGCACAATGTACACTTTTGGTCTTAATCAACTAACTCTGGATATTACTGTTTGTTAATAACTCCACTTGGAATTTGGATTGAATACTATAAGTTATATCTGGAAAGGTATCTGATTGTGTTTCCTATATGTGAATTTATGATAGGATTGTTCAATACATCGAAGTTTATGAGCACCAACTGTGATAGGAATAGCTTTGAGGTAACTACATTTATTCCATAATGTTGAATTATTACAGTGCCTAATTATTCTCATAAACTATCTTTTAGACCTAGTGTCTGTACTATTTTCATATGGATGGTTTTGTACTTTTTGTATGAGCTGAATAATTTCATTTACCTATTGGAACTAATTTATGTACTTAATAGTGCGGATTTGCTACACAAAAATCTCTTTACATATATTGAGACTTTAATTAGTTCTGTTTAAAACATCTATAACATTTAATATTATCTGGAGGTCTAGACCCTTTTTACATTGATCCTTACAAGTACTAACTGTCATGAAATATTTTTTAGGTAATTTGGTTTTGTCTATTTGTATTTGGTGAGGCTTAGGTCCATTTTCCCCAGGCTCATATGCAAAGTTGGCTTTAATAACTCTACTATAGAAATTTGCAGATCTTTACATGAAATGATGTCATTGCTGGCATATATGAGCACATAAGGTTTACTTTGTCCTGGGTTTGCAGTTTCCTTTTTGTATTTGTGTACCCCAAGGTTTTTACTTGTGTGTATTTCTTCAATAAAGATTTATGAATGTTTTTACCATTTGGCATATGCTTTCTTGTGTATGTAGGTTAATATACTATACTGTATATTAACTATATAAATCAGGCCACAGAATGTTTGAGTTTAAAAAAATAGAAATTTATTATTAACAAGTAGAATAAAACATTACTTTCACTAAATACAAAGAATGCCTCCAATCCAATGACCGACTTTATATGCAATGCAGGTATACAGCAATAGCAGGTTTAATGTTATATAAAAATAACACATTTTTATTAATTTACCTGTATCTATAGCTGAAAGTTATATATTGATATGCTGGAGGGTTACTGGTAAACCCAAGGGGATCTGTTACACCACGATGTATCATATATCCATATACCTGACTATAAAAAATGGCTAGTAAAATTTATATCAAAAAGTACAAATAAACCCATCACAGGGTACAGAAAATCGACCATAAATATTGCCACATAGCCAGTAATATACGGTACCTAACTCCTAAGGTATGCCTGATAGCCAATAGGGCTTATCTCAAAACATAAGGAGATGTATCCTCATCCAGACCACATACCCCTATAATATACAGCACCTAAGTGGTAAATATATCAAGTTGTGCAAAAATAAATGTTTCTATATTTATTTTTACTAGACGTATATAGCAACTTCTGGCGTAATCTGAGTCATATGGTTACCTAGTCAACGCGACACACTATAAATGTAGCCTCCCTGCCGTTATTAGATCTGGGCAGAGGAGCGCTATGGTAACTTATTATGATGTCATCTAGATAAGGCAGTCTAACATATTGGCTACGTGGCTTAATTAAGTGGTTGGTGGTCAGTTGTTTATCATCTGACTTTGTGTCTAACTTATGCTTACCTTGCGTTAGATCATCTTATGTGCTGATAGCACTTGTGGATTGCATTTGTGGTCGCTGGGTTAGGTGCTGTCTTCAGGATGTGCTTATTTTTTAAAATCTGTGCCGTCATTTGTTATCTTGCACGATGCAGGCGTCATGGTTACTGGGCGACGCGAGTGCTTGTGAGGTGTGTATTTTGTGCGCATGCGCACTTATTCACGGCCAGCGTTATGGCTGTCTGGTTACGTAGCAGTTAACGATCGCGATGTGGAATCGCGCTTCTGCAGCTGCGCACTGCATGTGTATCATGTGGGGTAGATATGCCGATGGTGTACGCCGATTTGACAATTTAGTAATACGGCACCAGATATTTATAATGTTTAGGGTCGGCGGCCCCACTCACACCGATGAATATCATGGCATCTATGTTTACGCGGTAGTTGTAGGTCGCATTCATCGCTGCGCATGCGTACCTACTCACGATGCGTGTCTCGGTTGCTGGGTGATATAAAAGATGACGAATATATTATGACAGCGCACTTCCGCATTTGCGCACTGCGTGGCGACCTGGTAACTTGGCAAGCCGCGACCAGGTAACTTAGCAACGCGGCACTTGACTTTTACGTCACCTGGTATCGGCGCACAATATAGCGGTGGTGTCCTTACTTGAATGTGTGCTCTTTTTCGGTGTCATGGCTATTGGCTGGAGACTCATTTAAATAGACCCTCATTTCCTCTCTTTAAACATACGCCCCGGAAGAAGAGATATATCGAAACGTGCGTAGGGGTATTACCCCAGCTTTGTAAAGTGCGTGCAGAGGTAATTATGATTTTGGATTAGGGTCGCTGGTGGCTTTTGTGTTTGCGCAACTATATACATCTTACCACTTGGGTGCTGCATAAATTGAGGTATGCAGTCACGTTAGGAGGGACATTTTTATGTTTTGATTTAGGCCTTATTGGCCATTGGACATACCTTAGTAGTTGAGCTCTGGTGCTTTATTTTTGCGCAACTTGATATATTTACCACTTAGGTGCTGTATATTATAGGGGTATGTGGTCTGGATGAGGATACATCTCCTTATGTTTTGAGATAAGCCCTATTGGCTATCAGGCATACCTTAGGAGTTAGGTACCGTATATTACTGGCTATGTGGCAATATTTATGGTCGATTTTCTGTACCCTGTGATGGGTTTATTTGTACTTTTTGATATAAATTTTACTAGCCATTTTTTATAGTCAGGTATATGGATATATGATACATCGTGGTGTAACAGATCCCCTTGGGTTTACCAGTAACCCTCCAGCATATCAATATATAACTTTCAGCTATAGATACAGGTAAATTAATAAAAATGTGTTATTTTTATATAACATTAAACCTGCTATTGCTGTATACCTGCATTGCATATAAAGTCGGTCATTGGATTGGAGGCATTCTTTGTATTTAGTGAAAGTAATGTTTTATTCTACTTGTTAATAATAAATTTCTATTTTTTTGAACTCAAACATTCTGTGGCCTGATTTATATAGTTGTTAGGCGTTTTGTGTATTATTATAGTGGAATGTGTTCTTGATCTTTTTTGGACTAATATGTACATATACTGTATATTAGTAAGTGCCAGAAAAGTAATAAGAGCCAACTCATTTGTAAAAACAAAGATAAAATGTATAATCTTTTTAAGTTTTGATTAATGAATAATAGGTCCAAAACAGAGAGGGATGGCAGAATATTATTGCTAATATCCCAAGAAGACACAAACTATAATAGCTGCACAGTTCCTTTTAATATATTTTTTTTACCACAGATTGTAATTTTAATATTTCAAACTGCATTACTTGCACATTTGACTATATTACATTACACCTTGTCGTCCTTTAAGCCATACAGAAATGTCGAAAATGGGATTGTTATCAAGGAGTGAAGGACATCTGGCCACAGGGGGTTAGAAGAAGCAATGTTGGCGGGGTCAAATTATGTATATCGGAATATAATAATAATCTTTATTTTTCTATAGCGGCAACATATTCTGCAGCGCTTTACAGTTTGCACACATTATCATCACTGTCCCCGATGGGGCTCACAATCTAAATTCCCTATCAGTATGTCTTTGGAATGTGGGAGGAAACCGGAGTACCCGGAGGAAACCCACGCAAACACGGGGAGAACATACAAACTCCTTGTTGTCCAAGGTGGGATTAGAACCCAGGATTAAGGCTAGTTGGTATTATTGGTTCTATAGTTAAATCAGAAAGTGTCTATCAGATTTTAGGACAGACCTAGCACTAAAACTACCTTGTATATGTAACTATGTAGAATCTTTGGCTCTTACTAAAAACAGCTAGAGACTAAAGATGAACAGATCAATCTGCAGAAGATCAAGTTAGAGTAGAATTTCTTGAAATCCACAGATCTACACAAATCCAAACACTTAGAGATTCGGATCACAAAAAAAATCCTGCTTAAGCATCAGAGTATCAGAGACCGGTCTAATGTTGTTTTGTGTGGCCTCATGGGTTTCCCCATAATGCCCTTCGTCTGTGACAGCTAGCAGATTATCATACTATGTACATTGGTGGTTTGTCAGAGATCAGCGTTCCCAGTAGAGTGCAGTCAAGCACCGAACTGGCGGTTTGCACATTAGCGTTGGCTTCTGTCTCCAGATCCCACTATCTTTCTCACCTTCTCTCTCTTTCATGTTGAGATTCGTGCAAATTTATTAATCACAAATCGAATTTCTGGAGAAAATTTGGCACAGCCAGCGTATTTGAATTTCAAACGATCTGCTCATTCATACTGAAGAAGTAATTCATTTTTTTAATTATGCAGAAAAGTACAATATTTAACAATTGGTCTCAAGGGGGTTACCCACAGTGACTGGGCAGCATAGGGGGAACAGTGTAAAGAGGGGCCGATAAGGGCAGATAGTGACAGTTATAATTCATAAGGGCGGATAGTGTAAAGGCAATACTTTATAGGAGTGGGCATTGTGGAGGGCAAAGTATCATTAGAAAGAAAATATGGGGTCATATTTTGTGCACGGAGCACAATGAGCAGCAATTATGCAGTTAGGGGCATAGCATAGGTCAGATATTTCTTATTCAATACTATTATAATGGCACTGTTATTTTTAAGGGCGCCATGTCGGGGTGTGCTACAGTAGGCCAGAGTAGAGGGAAGTCTGCAGAGACAGGCTGTGGATGTGAAAACTCCAATCAGAAAAGACTTTACCCATACGGTACTTGGAGGTAAATGTTTACTTGCGTTATTCAATTTTTCTCATCAGTACTGTGGTTCCTGTATGGTCTGCAGTGCCATGATCTTTGGTAACAACAACTCCCAGCCAGTATCCATTTACCATTGTAAAGAATATACTTGAGTTGTAGGTTCATGCGATGTGATTGTATATAGGCTGACATGACACTGTAATTCATTGCAGTACTAAGCTTGATGTATTCATATGCCAATGGTAATTGTGATACAGTATTTCTGTACTGATGGTGTTTTTGGTGATGTATTCATGTGCTGTCATTTGTTTTGATGCTGTACACATATAGCAATCCATAACTTGTCAGATAACCTGGTATATGGCTATGCTAATAAAGTATTGTGCTGTCTGACAAGTTAAGGGCTGCTACGTCTGTATTTATTTTAGGATCATTAAATAAGTTGTCCGCTACTTTGACAAATTCTTATCATACCTCGAGCTTGGCTCGATAAAATGAAAAGTCTATACTCACCTTCCGTTCCCACTATGTCGGCACTCATTCTCCCCGGGGCTCCTGTGCTGTTGTTGTGACACGGGACTCTGATGCCCACTCGGCGCTGGCGTCACTGTCCCCTACTCCTGACGAATTGAACATGAAAAGGAAGTGAGAGAGCAGCTGAGCATGGGCTTCCTCTTCACTTTTGACTTGTCTGAAGGTAGTGACACTGATGCCAGCGCTGATTGGGCACCGGGGTCACATGCCACTCTGTGACAGTCCCAGGACCACAAGTGCTGACATCGCTGGAATGGCGCCAGCACAGAAGGTGAGTATAGGTTTTTATTTTATTGAGGCCAAATATTTACAGTAAATCATAAAATCATAGGTAGAGTTGGAAGGGACCTCCTCCTGGGCCATCAGGTCCAATCCCCAGCTCAATGCATGATTCACTAAACCATCTCAGACAGATGTCTGTCCAGCCTATATTTGAAGACTTCCATTGAAGGAGATCTCACCTACTCTGATGGTGGCCTGTTCCACTCATTGATCATCCTCACTGTCAAAAAGTTTTTTTTCTAATATCTAATCTGTATCTTCTCCCACACAGTTTAATCTGATTGTTTCTAGTCTTTCTTTGTGCAAATGAGAATAAAGCTGATCCCTCTACAATGTGACAGCCCTTGAGATATTTGTAGACAGCTATTAAGTCTTCTCTCAGTCTTCTCTTTTGCATGCTAAACATTCCCAAATCATCTAACAGTTCATCATAGGACATTGTTTGTAGATCGGTCACCATTCTGGTCGCTCTTCTCTGAACTTGCTCCAGTTTGTTCATGCCTTTTTTAAAATGTGGTGCCCAGAACTAGAAACAGTATTCGAGATGAGGTCTGACCAAAGAGGAGTAGAGGGAGATAATTACTTCACGTGATCTAAACTGTATGCTTCTTGTTATAATAAGGTAATTCAGTACCACAATGGACATAGAGGTCAGAGCACATACAGTGACCTGACAATAACCCAAAAACATAGAACGAGCTCTGAGATGTGGGAACTCTGCTGACCGCAATCCCTAATCCTCTCCAACCACACTAAAGGCAGCCGTGGATTGCGCCTAACGCTCCCTATGCAACTCGGCACAGCCTGAGAAACTAGCTAGCCTGAAGATAGAAAATAAGCCTACCTTGCCTCAGAGAAATACCCCAAAGGAAAAGGCAGCCCCCACATATAATGACTGTGAGTTAAGATGAAAAGACAAACGTAGAGATGAAATAGATTTAGCAAAGTGAGGCCCGACTTTCTGAACAGAGCGAGGATAGGAAAGGTAACTTTGCGGTCAACATAAAACCCTACAAAAACCACGCAAAGGGGGCAAAAAGACCCTCCGTACCGAACTAATGGCACGGAGGTACACCCTCTGCGTCCCAGAGCTTCCAGCAAGCAAGAAAAAACAAATAGACAAGCTGGACAGAAAAAAACAGCAAACAAAAAAGCAAAGCGGAACTTAGCTATGCAGAGCAGCAGGCCACAGGAACGATCCAGGAGGAAACAGGTCCAATACTAGAACATTGACTGGAGGCCAGGATCAAAGCACTAGGTGGAGTTAAATAGAGCAGCACCTAACGACTTCACCACATCACCTGAGGAAGGAAACTCAGAAGCCGCAGTACCACTTTCCTCCACCAACGGAAGCTCACAGAGAGAATCAGCCGAAGTACCACTTGTGACCACAGGAGGGAGCTCTGCCACAGAATTCACAACAGTACCCCCCCTTGAGGAGGGGTCACCGAACCCTCACCAGAGCCCCCAGGACGACCAGGATGAGCCATATGAAAGGCACGAACAAGATTGGGAGCATGGACATCAGAGGCAAAGACCCAGGAATTATCTTCCTGAGCATAACCCTTCCACTTAACCAGATACTGGAGTTTCCGTCTTGAAACACGAGAATCCAAAATCTTCTCCACAATATACTCCAACTCCCCCTCCACCAAAACCGGGGCAGGAGGATCAACAGATGGAACCATAGGTGCCACGTATCTCCGCAACAATGACCTATGGAATACGTTATGTATGGAAAAAGAATCTAGAAGGGTCAGACGAAAAGACACAGGATTAAGAACCTCAGAAATCCTATACGGATCAATGAAACGAGGTTTAAACTTAGGAGAGGAAACCTTCATAGGAATATGACGAGAAGATAACCAAACCAAATCCCCAACACGAAGTCGGGGACCCACACAGCGTCTGCGATTAGCGAAACGTTGAGCCTTCTCCTGGGACAAGGTCAAATTGTCCACTACATGAGTCCAAATCTGCTGCAACCTGTCCACCACAGTATCCACACCAGGACAGACCGAAGACTCAACCTGCCCTGAAGAGAAACGAGGATGGAACCCAGAGTTGCAGAAAAACGGCGAAACCAAGGTAGCCGAGCTGGCCCGATTATTAAGGGCGAACTCAGCCAAAGGCAAAAAGGACACCCAGTCATCCTGATCAGCAGAAACAAAGCATCTCAGATATGTTTCCAAGGTCTGATTGGTTCGTTCGGTCTGGCCATTAGTCTGAGGATGGAAAGCCGAGGAAAAAGACAAGTCAATGCCCATCCTACCACAAAAGGCTCGCCAAAACCTCGAAACAAACTGGGAACCTCTGTCAGAAACGATATTCTCTGGAATGCCATGTAAACGAACCACATGCTGGAAGAACAATGGCACCAAATCAAAGGAGGAAGGTAATTTAGACAAGGGTACCAAATGGACCATCTCAGAAAAGCGATCACAGACCACCCAAATGACTGACATCTTTTGAGAGACGGGAAGATCTGAAATAAAATCCGTAGAGATATGTGTCCAAGGCCTCTTCGGGACCGGCAAGGGCAAAAGCAACCCACTGGCACGAGAACAGCAGGGCTTAGCCCGAGCACAAATCCCACAGGACTGCACAAAAGCACGCACATCCCGCGACAGAGATGGCCACCAAAAGGATCTAGCCACTAACTCTCTGGTACCAAAGATTCCGGGATGACCAGCCAACACTGAACAATGAACCTCAGAGATAACTTTATTCGTCCACCTATCAGGGACAAACAGTTTCTCCGCTGGGCAACGATCAGGTTTATTAGCCTGAAATTTTTGCAGCACCCGCCGCAAATCAGGGGAGATGGCAGACACAATTACTCCCTCTTTGAGGATACCCACCGGCTCAGATACACCCGAAGAGTCGGGCACAAAACTCCTAGACAGAGCATCCGCCTTCACATTTTTAGAGCCCGGAAGGTACGAAATCACAAAGTCAAAACGGGCAAAAAACAGCGACCAACGAGCCTGTCTAGGATTCAACCGCTTGACAGACTCGAGATAAGTCAAGTTCTTATGATCAGTCAAGACCACCACGCGATGCTTAGCTCCTTCAAGCCAATGACGCCACTCCTCGAATGCCCACTTCATGGCCAGCAACTCTCGATTGCCCACATCATAATTTCGCTCAGCAGGCTAAAACTTCCTGGAAAAGAAGGCGCATGGTTTCATCACCGAGCAATCAGAACTTCTCTGCGACAAAACAGCCCCTGCTCCAATCTCAGAAGCATCAACCTCGACCTGGAACGGAAGCGAAACATCTGGTTGACACAACACAGGGGCAGAAGAAAAACGACGCTTCAACTCTTGAAAAGCTTCCACAGCAGCAGAAGACCAATTGACCACATCAGCACCCTTCTTGGTCAAATCGGTCAATGGTTTAGCAATACTAGAAAAATTGCAGATGAAGCGACGATAAAAATTAGCAAAGCCCAGGAACTTTTGCAGACTTTTCAGAGATGTCGGCTGAGTCCAATCATGGATGGCTTGGACCTTAACAGGGTCCATCTCGATAGTAGAAGGGGAAAAGATGAACCCCAAAAATGAAACCTTCTGAACACCAAAGAGACACTTTGATCCTTTCACAAACAAAGAATTAGCACGCAGGACCTGAAACACCGTTCTGACCTGCTTCACATGAGACTCCCAATCATCCGAGAAGATCAAAATGTCATCCAAGTACACAATCAGGAATTTATCCAGGTACTCTCGGACGATGTCATGCATAAAGGACTGAAACACTGATGGAGCATTGGCAAGTCCGAATGGCATTACTAGATACTCAAAATGGCCCTCGGGCGTATTAAATGCAGTTTTCCATTCATCGCCTCGCTTAATACGCACAAGATTATACGCACCACGAAGATCTATCTTGGTGAACCAACTAGCCCCCTTATTCCGAGCAAACAAATCAGATAACAACGGCAAGGGGTACTGAAATTTAACCGTGATCTTATTTAGAAGGCGGTAATCTATACAAGGTCTCAGTGAACCATCCTTCTTGGCTACAAAAAAGAACCCTGCTCCTAATGGCGACGATGACGGGCGAATATGCCCCTTCTCCAAGGACTCCTTCACATAACTCCGCATAGCGGCGTGCTCAGGCACAGATAAATTAAACAGTCGACCTTTTGGGAATTTACTACCAGGAATCAAATCGATAGCACAATCACAATCCCTATGCGGAGGTAGGGTATCGGACTTGGGCTCATCAAATACATCCCGGTAATCAGACAAGAACTCTGGAACCTCAGAAGGGGTGGATGACGAAATAGTCAGAAATGGGACATCACCATGTACCCCCTGACAACCCCAGCTGGACACAGACATGGATTTCCAATCTAATACTGGATTATGGACTTGTAGCCATGGCAACCCCAACACGACCACATCATGCAGATTATGCAACACCAGAAAGCGAATAACCTCCTGATGTGCAGGAGCCATGCACATGGTCAGCTGGGTCCAGTACTGAGGCTTATTCTTGGCCAAAGGCGTAGCATCAATTCCTCTCAATGGAATAGGACACTGCAAGGGCTCCAAGAAAAACCCACAACGCCTAGCATACTCCAAGTCCATCAAATTCAGGGCAGCGCCTGAATCCACAAATGCCATGACAGAATACGATGACAAAGAGCAGATCAAGGTAACGGACAGAAGAAATTTTGACTGTACCGTACCAATGGTGGCAGACCTAGTGAACCGCTTAGTGCGCTTAGGACAATCAGAGATAGCATGAGTGGAATCACCACAGTAGAAACACAGCCCATTCAGACGTCTGTGTTCTTGCCGTTCAACTCTGGTCAAAGTCCTATCGCACTGCATAGGCTCAGGTTTAAGCTCAGGTAATACCGCCAAACGGTGCACAGATTTACGCTCACGCAAGCGTCGACCGATCTGAATGGCCAAAGACATAGACTCATTCAGACCAGCAGGCATAGGAAATCCCACCATGACATCCTTAAGGGCTTCAGAGAGACCTTTTCTGAAAATAGCTGCGAGCGCACCTTCATTCCATTGAGTGAGTACGGACCACTTTCTAAATTTCTGACAATATACCTCTATCTCATCCTGACCCTGACACAGAGCCAGCAAATTTTTCTCTGCCTGATCCACTGAATTAGGCTCATCGTACAGCAATCCGAGCGCCAGGAAAAACGCATCAATATTACTTAATGCAGGATCTCCTGGCGCAAGGGAAAATGCCCAGTCTTGAGGGTCGCCACGCAAAAAAGAAATAATAATTCTCACTTGTTGAACTGGGTCACCAGAGGAGCGAGGTTTCAAGGCCAGAAACAGTTTGCAATTATTTTTGATATTCACAAACTTGGCTCTATCACCATAAAACAAATCAGGAATAGGAATTCTTGGTTCTAACATAGGCTTCTGAACCACCAAATCTTGAATCTTTTGTACATTTATAACGAGATTATCCATTGAAGAGCACAGACCCTGAATGTCCATGTCCACACCTGTGTCCTGAACCACCCAAATGTCTAGGGGAAAAAAAAGGCAAAACACAGTGCAGAGAAAAAAAAATGGTCTCAGAACTTCTTTTTTCCCTCTATTGAAAATCATTAGTACTTTTGGCCTCCAGTACTGTTATAATAAGGTAATTCAGTACCACAATGGACATAGAGGTCAGAGCACATACAGTGACCTGACAATAACCCAAAAACATAGAACGAGCTCTGAGACGTGGGAACTCTGCTGACCGCAATCCCTAATCCTCTCCAACCACACTAAAGGCAGCCGTGGATTGCGCCTAACGCTCCCTATGCAACTCGGCACAGCCTGAGAAACTAGCTAGCCTGAAGATAGAAAATAAGCCTACCTTGCCTCAGAGAAATACCCCAAAGGAAAAGGCAGCCCCCACATATAATGACTGTGAGTTAAGATGAAAAGACAAACGTAGAGATGAAATAGATTTAGCAAAGTGAGGCCCGACTTTCTGAACAGAGCGAGGATAGGAAAGGTAACTTTGCGGTCAACACAAAACCCTACAAAAACCACGCAAAGGGGGCAAAAAGACCCTCCGTACCGAACTAACGGCACGGAGGTACACCCTCTGCGTCCCAGAGCTTCCAGCAAGCAAGAAAAAACAAATAGACAAGCTGGACAGAAAAAAACATCAAACAAAAAAGCAAAGCGGAAATTAGCTATGCAGAGCAGCAGGCCACAGGAACGATCCAGGAGGAAACAGGTCCAATACTAGAACATTGACTGGAGGCCAGGATCAAAGCACTAGGTGGAGTTAAATAGAGCAGCACCTAACGACTTCACCACATCACCTGAGGAAGGAAACTCAGAAGCCGCAGTACCACTTTCCTCCACCAACGGAAGCTCACAGAGAGAATCAGCCGAAGTACCACTTGTGACCACAGGAGGGAGCTCTGCCACAGAATTCACAACAGCTTCTGCTAATGCAACTCAGAAATGTGTTTGCCTTTTTTTCTGCTGCTTTACACTATTGACTTATGTTCAGTCTATGATCTATTTGTATACCCATGTCTTTTTCACATGTGGTGTTGCTTAGCCGTATGCCTCCCGTTCTGTATATGCTGTTTTCATTTTTCTTGCCCAGATGTAGGACTTGGTCACTTTTTGACTAAAGATAGAGTGAGATACTTTGTCAAATGCTTTGTCAAGACATACTCTATCTGCTGTTTTCCCCTGATCCACCCAGTCAGTGATTCTTTTGTCAGGAAATTAAGTTAGTCTGACATGACTTATTAGTTACAAACCCATGCTGGCTCTGGGTAATCACTTCATTCTCATCCAGGTACTTGGGTACTTGTATACATGTCATTCATTGACAATTTCTATAATTTTTATATTGGGTTGCAAAATGTAAAATATTTTACAAATATTGTCAGGTGAATTCTGTCAGAATTACTTCAGTTGAGAGAAGAACTGGAGAAAGACAAAGAGCAAAATAGGGTCTTATCTGGGTAATAATGTTAGAAGAATTGCTCAATAGTGCTCACCTGGTCGGGTTGTGTGCACACAACCACTAAAGGATGCCAATCATAGTCTAAGGGGTTTCTCAGTCAGCACGTTTCGAGGAATACAACTTCATCACCAGTACAACCATGATTATGCACAAAGCAGAAATAACCCATTTGTTTCTCCACTATCTGCAGAATTACTTCAGTAGAATATGCCCAAAATTCTGATGATTTTGCACATATTATCATCTAAAAAAAACTAAAATTTTAGACAACCGACTTGTGCAAAAAATTTAAAGGATAACTGCTCACTCAAGTAACTTCATAGAAATACCTGTCTTGTGTATGTATCGGAGGAATAAAACTACCTGGCCATTATATGATTTCCATCTTGTATTTTCAGCAAGCTTTGCTTTTGCAGGCTCTGTCTCTAAATTGCATTTGACTCTGAGCTGATGGAGGGAGACTAGCTGCTGTGATCTCTCCCATATACAGGGAGATGGATTCCTGCTCTTTACTACTTTTCAGCATACAGAAGCACAACAGAAGCAGCAGCAAAGATTAAGCTACACAACAGTACTGATCAGTAGAGATGAGCGAATTTGATCGGGTTCCTGCTTATTCAGCAAGCTATAGCGCTTACCGAATAAGGTTCAGAGGGAACCCGGATACATGGAGCGCGCCGGCTGATCAGCTGTTCGGCTCCGCAGCTTCAAGTGTTGCGGCTGTTTCACTGTCACAACACATGCATAGAGAGCCTGTGTGTTGGGTTCTCCATACATGTGCTGTGACTGTGACACAGCCGCGACACATGCAGCTGCGGCACCGGACAGCTGATCAGCCGGCACGCCCCATGTATACGGGTTCCCTCTGCAGCTTATTCAGTAAGCGCTATAGCTTGCCGAATAAGGAGGGACCTCAACAAATTCGCTCATCTCTACTGATCAGTATAGATGTTAATGCAGCTCTGAGGTGAGGTAAAAGACTTGTTAGAAAGCTTAAGACGATCTATCTTTTGTAACCCTTTGCCTGCTTTCTCACTCGCTGTGTATATGGCACCTCACTGGCAGTTCATCTCTTCTGGAAGACAGGTTGAGCTTTTTTTCAGAGTAAATGCTGAGTTCAGAAGGAAGAGGAAGAAATGGCTCATGGAAGGAGAAAGAAGAAGATTTTTCTGATAGCATATATAACATGATTACTTGTAATATTCATTAATTCAAAGTTTGTTTGAAAGAAGAGCTCCCATTTAAAGAAGCTTTCCTCCTGCTCTTTTTTTCTCTAATTTTGCTCCTAATGATTTTTTACAGGCTGCAGTGGTGACATCAAGACTACAGACCGCTGCAGCCAATCACTCAGTTCAGTGTCTTGTGCCCTTATCATGCTTACGTTACATTAACACATTCTTGTGAAATGTTCATGTGGTGTCGGAATTTTTTTCTATCAGCACACAGACCCACTGGCCAAGTCTGACATGGACATTTCACACGGATTTGTGAATGCAGCCTTATTCCCAAATGAATAACATGATTTTTTTCGTTGACATAGCCATATGATGGCTTAATTTTTGCAGGACGAGTTGTAGTTTCAAATGACTCCCTCCAAATTTTCATATACTGCATTCCTCTGTTACAGTGGAGAAAGAATATCAATGAAGAAAAAAATATGTTCTCCATAGTTCTTTGAGGATTTTTTCGAGGGAAAGCTTGCAAAAAATAAACACATAAAAACATCTGCAAACGTAATAAAAATAAAATGTTCCCACATAAAAAATATACTTGATTTTTTTTTGAGATATAAAATATATTTTATTACAAATATGTAGCAACCCCACTCCCCCCCCAAAAAAAAGCCTACATATACATCATTTGGTAATCACACGACCGTAATGAGATGTGGAACATATAGTAAAAAATATAAAACAAAAAAACTCAACTAAATGTAATTTTTCTGTTTAAAAAAAGCAAAAAAATTATATAAATTCCATAATAATTTTGATGTGCCCCAAAACAGTGCTACTAAATTAATACCATTTGTCCAGCATAAGAGAGAGTCCTATACAGCCACGCTAGTAGAAGAAAAATCATGAGTGCTGAAAAGAGGGGAAGCAAAATTTACGCAATTTGGCTGCTCATTAAACCCCTTTCATAGTCACTAGGAAGTTAATATAAAGTGTTGTACATATGAAAGCGCAAAGTGACGTAGGTAACATGAGTAGAAAACAAGAATAAATATGACTGAAGAAGGAGAAAGAGGGGGGGCTGGAGGAACGGAGTTAAAGAAAGCCCCCCATGACTGCGTTGCCAAGGGAACGCAGGAGAGCAATTTTTAAATGTGAATGCAGGGAGAAGGGATTGGTTCTGGAGATGGGGAGGGGTAGAGGGGTGGTCTAGTGGGGGGGGGCGGGTCATGGAAAAGTGCGGGAAAGGGGCCATTACTGCTGGAATATCTGACCTGAGAAGACGTGCAGTATGGCCTCCTCCGTGGACGAAATCATGGGGCAGCTGCGGGAGATGGCGAGGTCGCGGCGGGGAGGCTGGCTGGAGGATCAGCTGGCATCTTTGCTGGGCAGTCCGGGAGCCCAGGGGACCAGATCCAGGAGGACCCGTCCTCCAGAGCGACTGTCGCCGGAGATTGGAGGGCGCAGCAACCGCCGGCCACGGAGCCCCTCCCGGGACCCTGCGGTATGTGCGGGCCGGCGGTCACCTTCTTCCCCCGGCCCGGCTTCCGGCAGGAATCCACAGGCCGGAGTTGCCGGCGCTGGACGGCGGTCGGGAGCAGCGGCGGCGCAGGCACAAAGAGGAACACAGGCCGCACCGGAAGTGCCGGGAGGACTTCCGGTTTGCGGCTCCAATATGGCGGCGCCCAGCAGGAGCGGTACCCGGCGGGCAGCGGCGGTGTCTGCGGCGCCGGCGACGAGGAGCAGAAGGCAGGGAGCGACGGGAGCAGCGACCAGCAGCGGAATGGCGGCGGGTACCACGGGGCTTGGTTCACCCCTGGTGCCTGGCAGAGGCGGCGCGGCAAGAGGCAGAGTGGCGGGCGGGCGTACCTCAACCCCACAGCCTGGCCCAGCACGGCGGGGAAGAGCGGTGGCAACTGCTGGGGCTCGTGGGAGAGCCCAGCAAGAAGACAGGTCCGGAGTCGGGCTGGCGGCTGCCAGGTCCAGGTCACCCGGAAGGTCCAGGGAAAACTCCAGTTCTCCTGCTCCGGTCCCCCCTGGTGACGTGGAGGCCAGGGGCGCGGGCCTGGAGCAACACAGCGGTGCAGAGGATTCTGGTTTCAGGAGCGACCCGCGGGAGTTCGGGGATCGCACGGCTGGCGGGGACACAGCACCCGCGCAGCTTGGTGAGTATGAAAATGATTCTGTTGCGGGGTGGGATAGTGGTGCTCGGGTTGGGGATAGTTGGTATAGGGGGGTCGATTTGGCGGGGAGTGGGGAGCCCAGCACAGTAGGGGTTCCGGGGGTCAGAGAGCTCCTGGCGGGTATGTCCCAGATACTGAGGAGACTGGATGGGGAGGGCCGGGATGGTGTGCGGTCGCCTCCGTTAGGGGCTTGGTTGCCGGTTTCTGGTACGGGTTCGGGAGGGGGAGGCGGATCCGATAGGGCGTGCGGGGTAGAACTGTCGTCATCGGCGGGGGTGTCGGTGTCGGTACAGACGGATAAGGAAAAAGGGGATAGAATTAGGTTGGATGATAGAGCTAAAGGGGAAGTTTATGTGTGTTTTGAGGGGCCGTTGGGTGCTCATTTAAAGAAAGAGGTTAAGGAGAAAATATGGAAGGACGAATATGTAGAAATTTTTTCCTTGTTGCCTCTGGAGAAGTTTAATCTGGATAAGGGTAAGAAAGAGGATAGCAAGAAGGAAGAGGAGGAGAAGAGGCGTTGGCGATTGATACCGCAGACGTTTGTGAATTGGCAACAGGCGTTTTTTATTTTAGCGGGAGTTATAGGTGAGAAGTTCCCGGAGAACTGTACTGGTTTGTTTTGCTATGTCGATGCGATAGGGGAAGCATACAGGGCGTACGGGGGCCAGGCGTGGTTACGTTACGATAAGCAATTTCGGCAGAGGAAGGCTATTAGGCCAGAGATAAAGTGGGAACAGAAAGACATAGGTTTGTGGTTGAAGGTAATGGCCCCGACGAGGTTTGGGCAGTCCTTTCATGGGGGCGGAGGAAGTAGCGGTCAGCAGTCGGGACAAGGAAGTGGGGGTCAGGGGTCGCAAGGGGTTAAGGACAAAACAGGGACGTGTTGGCAGTTCAATGACGGCCAATGCAAATATGGCGGCACATGCAAGTTCAAGCATGTTTGTTCCCACTGCGGGGGGGCCTCACATGGAGCGGCCAAGTGTTTCAAGAAAGCGAGGGGCAAACCAGGGGTGGGAGGCGGTCATGGGGGTGACACCGGTGAAGGTTCTAAGGATGGCCCCTTATCTAAGTAGGTATCCGGATAGGGAAAAGGCTAGATTGCTGTGTGAGGGGTTTTCTGAGGGGTTTAGAATTCCTCATCCGGCTCATGCTATCCCCTTTTCTAAGAAGAACTTGAGGTCGGCTAATTTGCAGCCTGATGTGGTTACGGCTAAATTGGCAAAAGAAGTTGAGCTGGGACGCATGGCGGGGCCGTTTAGTGTTTTACCCGTGGAGGGGGCGGTTGTGTCACCGCTTGGGGTGGTTCCTAAAAAAGAGCCCAACAAGTTTCGCCTTATTCAGCATCTGTCTTATCCGAAGGGCCAGTCAGTTAATGACGGGATAGCGGAGGATCTCTGCTCTGTGGTTTATACCTCTTTTGATACTGCCGTGCAATGGGTGCGGAGGTATGGCTCAGGTGCACTAATGGCTAAGACAGATGTTGAATCAGCTTTTCGGTTGCTTCCGGTTCACCCCGATAGTATCCCGCTGTTGGGATGTTTTTGGAATGGAGGGTTTTACTTGGATAGGTGTTTGCCGATGGGTTGTTCAATTTCCTGCTCGCTGTTTGAAGCTTTTAGTACTTTTATGGAGTGGGTTGTTCGGGACGTTTCCCAGGTTCCGTCGGTTATTCATTACTTAGACAATTTTTTGTTCGTTGGCCCCCCGGATTCTTTGCTGTGTGGCAATTTGCTGGCTACGATGGAGTGGGTGGCAGGTCAGTTTGGGGTGCCTTTAGCGCGTGACAAAACGGAAGGACCTGTTACGGTGTTGAGTTTTTTAGGAATTCTTATAGATTCGGTGAAGATGGAGTGTCGCTTGCCTGAGGAGAAGCTGTTGGCCTTACGGCAAGAGGTATCGAGATGCGAGAAGCTGCGCAAGGTTACATTGAAAGAGCTTCAGTCGTTGTTGGGGCGGTTAAACTTTGCGTGCCGGATCATGCCGATGGGCAGGATTTTTTGTAGGAGATTGTCGAGAGCTACGGCCGGCGTGCGGTCTGCGCATCATTTTGTACGCTTGAAAAGGGAGCACAGGGAGGATTTGGTGGTTTGGAGGCGTTTTTTGGACAACTATAATGGCAGGGCCCTGATTCAACAGGAGGACTTGAACGATTTCGATTGTGAAATTTTTACGGACGCGGCTGGTAGTGTCGGATACGGGGCTTATTGTGCTGGAAAGTGGAGCGTTGGGGGATGGCCGGAGTGGTGGTGTGATGCGGGGTTTACAAAAAATTTGGCGTTGTTGGAACTGTTTCCAATTGTGGTTTCGGTGTTCATTTGGGGCAGTACGTTTCAGGATAGGCGGATACGTTTCCATTGTGATAATTCGAGTGTGGTATCGGTGATCAATAGTCTGTCATCTTCATCTCCTCCGGTAATCAAATTGGTTCGGGAGTTAGTTTTGCGGTGCTTGGAGTTGAATACATGGATTTCAGCTGTACATGTTCCCGGTGTGCAAAACTCTATAGCCGATGCTTTGTCTCGTTTGCAGTGGGCGCGTTTCCGGGAGTTGGCTCCAGAGGCGGAAGATGCAGGAACGACATGCCCTTTTCATTTGTGGCAGATAGTTGCGGACGAGGAGGACGTCTGATACAGTCGTCAGTGTCAGGAAGGACGTGGTCAGGTTATGAGGCGTCGTGGCATTTGTGGGAGGGGTGGTTGGATCAGTTGGGTTCAGTTGAATCGGATGACGATAAGGTGATGGCGTTGTTGTTTTTTATCGGTTCGGTGGTTGAATGGGGCTGGTCCGTATCGAAGTTGAATAAATTTATAGCTGGGGTTGCTTTTGGTTTCAAGCTTCAGGGTTCTGTTGATGTTACTAAGGAATTTTTGATTCGGCAGGCATTAAAAGGTTTTAGAAGGGGTTTTTCAACGTGTGACACTCGGCGGCCCATATCGTTCGGGATGTTGGAACGTTTGGGTGTAGTCTTGGGGGAAGTTTGTAGTTCTCATTATGAGGCTGTTCTGTTTCGACTGGCTTTTTCGTTAGCCTTTTTTGGGGCGTTGAGAATAGGGGAGCTGGTTTCCCCTAGCAGGTTTACAGCTGGGGGTTTGTTGGCGGGGGATACTGAATTTTGGTCAGGTGGGGTTGCGTTTTGGATCCGGCGGTCAAAGACTGATCAGTTGGGGAAAGGAAGGCGTGTGGTTTTGGGAAAAGTGATTGGGGGGGCAATGTGCCCTCATAGGTGTTTGGAAGAGTATTGGGGTTTGGATCCGGATAGGTCGGGGCCACTTTTGCGGCATCGTCAGGGCGAATTTTTGTCGCGGTTTCAGTTTACGGCTGTTTTGAGACAAGCGTTGACAATTTTGGGCCTGGATCCGGCGTTATTTGGGACGCACTCCTTCCGAATTGGGGCAGCATCGGAGGCTGCTGGTTTAGGGCTGGGTCCGGAGGTTATTCGGCGTATTGGTAGGTGGTCGTCGAATCGTTATTTATCTTATGTGCGTAACTGATTTGTTATTTGTTTAGTGGGGGTATTAATCATTGTTGTATTTTTGCAGGGCGGACCCCACTTCTGGCGTGGATTTTCGGCCATTCTTTCGTGCATTGGGGGGCGATTCGTGCTGATGTTAGACACGATGGTAGGCAATTGGGATTTCAGAGGGAGGCGGTGGTGGTCCGTTGGTTGGGTTTTCGGGGCATGTCCTGGCGGGGGTTTTTGACCGAATTTTCTCGATCGGTTAGTTTGGATCGTTCTCCAGATATTGTTGTTGTGCATTTGGGTGGTAATGATTTGGGGTCTAAGCCGGTGAGAGAATTAATTCGGGACATACGGTATGATCTATTGCGATTGTGGGTATCCTTCCCAGGGATGGTTACGGTGTGGTCCGACATTGTGCCCAGAAAATCGTGGAGGGCAGCTCGCTCTATGAAGGGTATCAATAGGGCTCGGGTGAAGCTAAACAGGGCTGTGGCGAGTTTTGTTTCTCGTAACGGGGGGATGGCGGTTCGCCATTTTGAGTTGGAAGCTGGTGTTGGAAATTACTGGAGGAGCGATGGCGTTCATTTGAACGATATTGGATTGGATTTGTGGATGTTGGCAATACAAGAAGGAGTGGAGAGGGCCATGGCGGTGGTGGGGCACTCGCGAGCCTGAGGTGTTCAGTGCTGCTCGTGTTTGGCGGGGGGCGGGGTTCTTGGAGTTGGTTTCATGGGGCTGATCTGGCTTTGGTTTACTGGCTCTGGACGGGGATTTGACCTCGGGAGCTTTGGGGTTGGTTTGCCCGGTAAACGGGTTACATGGTGCCCTCGAGCTGGTGGTTACGGCTGGGGGTAAAGAAGGGGTTTTTTACATGTTGGTTTTGGGCTTTGCCTATTAGGTGCCAGATTTATTAGCTCCAAGAACCCTCCCCTCAAGTTTTTATACAAATGTATAAATGGTTTTTTATGTTTGTTATTTAATAAAATGGCCGCTGTGGCCAAAATTATCCAAAAGAAATAAGTGTTGTGTTTTATTTAAGGGGTATTAATTAGTTGGGAGAGTATAAGGATCAATGTGGTAAGAGAGGCCTGGTATATCGGAGGTCCCATCTTGGAATACGCAGTCAAGGAACCGGAGTAAGGGTTTACAATCTACAGGGGGATCCGGGGTGTTTAGTTTGCAGGGGAGAGAACTGGCTAGATGCTAAAGCCTTAATGTCTGAGCTGTCAGCATGACTAAATCTGTCAGAATTTTCAGCCTGTCGAAACCGATAGGTGGCACTATATGGATGGTTCATCTTCTCCTGGAGCAGATCCAGTTTACATACCATATTTTTCCCCATGGAGCATTGCCTGTAAGACTGCTTATACCAGCTGAATCTCTACAAGACATCCCCTCTCCCTTATCCTGAGAGAAACCTCCTCTATGTAAATGTTTCTATTAACTGACAGCATGTAGAGATTTTAACAATAATGAGAAAAGTTGGAAGTTGAAGAACTTTTCATTCTCGTTACCTGTTATACCCTTCACATATTGCTTGTCACATATGTTCAATTTTATGTCCCCGATTCATCATTCTTTTATGAACCCAAAAATGATGTTAAAGCGTTAAAAAGTCGTAAAGTCTCAGCGCAACTCAGAGTTTTCATGTCAGTTTCTTCCCAGCTCCGCCGAAATGGGGGTTCAGCGGGGTGTGACACCAGTGCTCAACTAATTCATGTTGAACTGTGGCGCTCTGTACACCGAATGACATGGCGCTCCTCACTCCAGTCCCTGGCTGGTCTAGCACACAGAGGTGTATGTCGCTAGTGAGATGCTCCAGATTCATGAAAGGCGTGCTACTCTTCATGAATCAGGAGCTTCTGACTCCACCACACACCTTCATCAAGACTGGCGAGCAAATGAATGGGGGCCATAATGTTTTATTTCTAGTCTATTTTCTAGCCACTGAACCAGCATCAAATACTTAAAAAATAAAAATACTGGAGTTATTTTGAAGAAGGTGGGACAGTACGAAAGACTCAAAGAGCTTTGGCTGCCAAAGGTGCAGAATTCACAGGGATTTCACAGGGGCCCCGGTTGGCAGAAGGGTTAAATGTCATCCAGCTGCTCAGTGCAACTTCTGGAAATGATTATCACTGTATGTTCAAGTCCACAGCAGAAAGTCAGTCCTTTTTCCTGTGCACCATGCATGTGTTATATTTCATATGATGGCTGCCATTTCCATCATGTGAACGCTTCGCCCATTAAAGAACGACCCAGAGCAAGAAGTCTGAAGCCCTATTTATTTATTGGCTTATTGTGCTTGTTTATATAGCGCAAGCATCCCTTGACTATAGATGCTTCCCATGACAGCCAGTTAGCTGTAATAATTTTCAGGTTTTAGCCGAGAATTTTTGCAATGCTTTTATTGTCATAAACACAACTAACAGTCGGAATGTGGAAGTTGCTCATACCTGCAGAAGTATCATTTAGGATACACAGTCTGTTGTAACAACACAACAAAGGCAATGATAAATGCATTCCGCTCGGCGCCTGCTTTTATTTTACTTCCCAGATAGGGAGATATTCTGCTGCCTGTCACCGATTTGCCCTCTTTTTTAGCTTAGCCTCGAAAAAGAAAAAAAAGAAAAGCTTTTACAACATGAAACTCCACTCGCTGGCGGAATAGCGCAGTCATTGCCTGAAATGTGTTATTTGAAAAGTAAAGTTTGTGTTTTGTTTTTGTTTTAAATGAAATCCTAGCGTGCGTTGGGTGACAGGGCAATTGCTAACCTGAGAGCCAAGCGGCGTAGAGGTATGCATTTCCTCACTTCTATGAAATATGACACTATTGTAGAAGGTTGTGATCATCGCTAGAAAAGCTTGTATTCCTTTTCCACAGATTACATTCCTCTGCATCCTCAACTGAGAGGACTAATGGAGAATACGCAGGGGGAGTCCTTGAAGCTTGCCGTGAACCCACATGAGCTGATGCACCAGGCAATTTGGCTAGCGTGTTGAGGGCACACAAGCCACAGACATGATACTTCGAAACAGGAAATTCTCAGACTTTTCCTAATGCCATGGAAAATATTGCCTATAGTTACCACAAGGCACGCTAGGATTGTTTGTGGTGGCACCAGACTGAGAGTTGTTTCCCTACATGCACATGATACGTGTTCACTTTTTATTTCTTAAGTGTGGGGAATGTATTCAAGCAAATTATAGAGCTAAAATTAGTTGCAGGTCATTTCCTGTAGGTCATGCTTATCAGAATATGTTCATTTATGTTGGTGGCTTTCTTCATGAATCATTTTCTTTAGATATGATTCTTGCTAATGTAACACCCCTTTAAGCTGCCTTAGTGGGGTGAGTGTCAGGTAGGTCTCACCTCAGCATGGCAAAATTACTCTACCTGATTCTTGCGGAGAGCTCTAGGGGAATGCACCTTTCTACGAGGTGTTGACTTGGGAAACCCCTGTCCATGCTCCGGGATAAAAGGTGAAAAATGCAGGGGGAATAACAAAGAGCAGCAAAACAAATAATATTACACAAGCTACGATAAAGGTACATGATGTGAATTGCAGTAGGCCTGAATGTTAAGAGTGACAGCAAACACACTGCTAACTAATTCAACTTAACCCACAAATAGCTGCAGTAATGCAAATACAGTCCAACGTTGGGGCAAGGTTGCTGCAAATATTGGCACGCTTACAGAAACCGTAAAGGTACCGTCACACTAAACAACTTCACAACGATATCGCTAGCGATCCGTGAGGTTGCAGCGTCCTGGCTAGCGATATCATTGTGTTTGACAGGCAGCAGCGATCAGGATCCTGCTGTGCCATCGTTGGTCGCTGCAAAAAGTCCAGAACTTTATTTCGTCGCTGGACTCCCTGCAGACATCGCTGAATCGGCGTGTGTGACCGCGCTTAGTAACCCGATGTTTACCCTGGTTACCATCGTAAAAGTAAAAAATACAAACACTACATACTTACCTTCTGCTGTCTGTCCCCGGCGCTGTGCTTCTCTGCACTCCTCCTGCATCCTGTGTCAGCATCGGCCAGCCGGAAAGCACAGCGGTGATGTCACCGCTGTGCTTTCCGGCCGCTGTGCTCACAGTGAGTGCAGGAAAGCAGAGCGCCGGGGACAGACAGCAGAAGGTAAGTATGTAGTGTTTGTTTTTTTTTACTTTTACGATGGTAACTAGGGTAAACATCGGGTTACTAAGCGCGGCCCTGCGCTTAGTAACCCGATGTTTACCCTGGTTACCGGGGACCTCGGGATCGTTGATCGCTGGAGAGCTGTCTGTGTGACAGCTCTCCAGCGACCAAACAGCGACGCTGCAGCGATCGACATCGTTGTCGGTATCGCTGCAGCGTCGCTTAGTGTGAAGGTACCTTTAGTTCACTTAATAATGTCACAATTAAATAAAATCTCATCAGTAAGAGTTCTCTCATGAACTTGTTAGCAGTAGAACCAGAAGTCCCAAAAACATCTCCTCATCCACAGTTCTCTTATAGATTCCATAGTAGTGGAGACACAAGTCCCAGCTAGATGTAACTCACTCCTGGATGCAACAACTCTCTGGTTACACTGGTCTCCAGCTTGGGGCTGCAATGTTCAGATACCGCTAGGAACACATGGAGTGCAGTCAGGAATCTTCTCTGGGATAAGCCAGGCAGGGATGGACATCTCCTGGTAACCTGGTCACTCTGTAAACAGGGTTCAGCTCCAGTATTATATTTTGCCCTCACACACTGAGCTGCTGGGCCTCTCTTGGGGCCTCTCTTGAGGCCTCCCAATGCTTGCGCACTGAAGTACTTTGCTCTGCCCTCAACAGGGCAGATAAGTACGCCTTTGCAGGAGCGCGATTCTGGGGAGCCTGTGTGGATGATGTAGGGACACATCATCCACATGAAGCAAGCAGGAGGAACGGGATTGTAAGAAAATGGGAGGCGCCAGACCAAGACCAGCGACACCCATCAGTCCGGACCACCCCGCAGGTGAGTATATTAAGTTATTTTTCTTCTCTTACAGGTCAGATTGGGGGCTTATGTACAGCATTATAGAATAGTGTATATAAGCCTTGAAAGGGGGTGGCCGTAATTCGTATCTGACAAACCTGGTGGCAGGTTCCCTTTAAGGCCACATTCACACCTTCAATATTTGGTCAGTAAATTTCATCAGTATTTGTAGCCAAAACCAGGAGTAGGTGATAAATACAGAAGTGGTGATGTGTTTCTATTATACTTTTCCTCCGATTGCTCCACTCCTGGTTTTGGCTTACAAATACTAATGTAAAATACTGACCTAATACTGAACATGTGAACATGGCCTAACTCAGATGCCAGCAAGATAGAGGTGGAGTACTGCTATGGACTGGTATTATTAAAGATGAGCCAGTTGGACCTTTTTGGGTTGAAAATGGACTCAAAATCAGCTGCAATACCTACTGTCAGTTTTTAGAAGACACTCTCTTCAAACAGTGGTACAGACAAAAGTCTGCATCTTTCAAGAAAGCTATGATGTTCATGCAGGTCAAAGCTCCATCACATGCATCAAATTCTGCCCTGTTTGACTGCTAGTAAAACCTAAGCCAGCCAGTTTAAGAAGGAGTTGCTCTTCCTCTTTCTTAGATACTACCCATTATGGCACACATATTGGTCTCCCCTTTGTGATGACCATACATCATAGGAAGGTAGATGGATGAGTGCTGTCGTTATGAGACAATACCAGTAAACAGGATGAACAGGATTCTAACTAAAGTTGCAATCAAAATTATCAAACCCAATTGCAAATTTTTTAGCACCTTTCTGCTGTTTGAAATAAAACAAATAACAACAATTTATATAGCTCAACACAACTAATATAACAACTTTAATGACTACTGGTCTCAAAGTTACTCAATACCTTCATGACAAGTGTCTTTATTATTTTGTAGGGTCTCTTTGGCTGTTACTGTATGACTGCTGCAAATGTGATGTACAGTTAGACACCAGGTTCAAGCTGAGGAATCTTAGCCCAATCCCCATGGATAATGGCCTCCGGATACCTAATATTCTTGGGTTTACATGCTGCAACAGCCTTATTAAAATCCCACCAAAACATTTTCGAGGTTCAAGGTAGGCGACTGTGACGGTCAGAAATTCTTCTGAAACCAAGAATTGAAGGACTTTGAGGTATGCTTGGGATCATTGTCCTGCTGCAAGGTTTAGGTAAGGCCCAAAAGAGAGACTCTGGAGAACTCATCATAAATAATTATTGTATTTTGCGGATTATAAAACACACTGGACCATAAGACGCATCCCAAATTTTAGGGTTGAAAATAGGAAAAGAAAATGTTTTAAATAAAGTGCTGGCGTATCTTATAGTCTGTTTTAATGGTAGCTTACCTGGGGGGTGATTGTGGTGGAGTGGGATCACAGGAGGCAGGGTTCCTCCTTCAGGAGGCCGCCAGAGGCAATAGGAGCATGGTGATGCTGCGGTGCCTGGGTTCTCATAAGATGTCAGTGCTGGTGAGCGGAGTCCCCTTTCCCAATTATTTTTCTGTGGTGGGCTTCAGAAAAATGGCCGCCAGAGGCAGTGCATGAGCAGATTGAGATCTCGGGTAAACTCACTTCAGATTATAAGACACCCCCCGTTTTCATCCCAAATTTGGAGGAAAAAAAGTGTGTTTCATAATCTGAAAAATAGGGTAATTACATGGTAGCCTATTGATAACAGTTGATCACCAGGGCCTTCTGCTGTCAGGCCCACTGTGTTTAGAAAGCGTTATCCCGATGAGACCATCTTTTTAAGCCATTGCACACAGGAAATTCTAAATTTCCTTTCATTATGTGTAAGGGAAATCATATTATATGAAATAATACAATATTTTCTTGGTATGTAAAGCTTTTGTGAGAAGTTTTATGAAATGGATAGTTAGACAATGCAGTTGACTTGTATTATAATTGTAAATAATTTTAAGCTTGGGTTCTTCATCTGTGTTGTATAAAGCCTAATGTAGCATGCTGCAATGATGACATATGTTGTCAATCATTTGTTCACCACAAAATGTTTTGTTCATTTATATGAGATGATTGGGGAAGCTTACAATTAGTAAGATGAAGCCAAGTTACTGCAAGAAAGTAAAGTGAAGAAGCTTTACTGTTCAGTGAGCTGATCTATCTGTATCAGAGAAATGGGACTAATCTAAATGGGTAATAAAAAGTGAATTAGTCAATGAATGATGAATGAAAGGCACATTTCCAAACTTTATTAGGGTATGTGCACACACTGATTTTTTTTCCAGGCAAAACCATTTTAGAAAAACACCAGTTGCTTTCCTGAAACAACTCCACCAGCTGTTTTGCTGTGAATTTTGGTGGTGCCTTTTATTCTATGCTTTCAAATGTAGAGCGCAGGTGAATTCCTAGAGGAATTTGCCCAATGCTTGAGCATATCACTTTTTTTAATCACTCAGCAGTTAAACACATGACATAAGATGGAACATACACACAGCATGGTTATTTTGACATTGCTATGCATTTTGTTCCTTTTATTGGAACTTTTGCAGAGGCTAAACTGCAGAGACGGTGAAACGCGCGTCGAGGTGCGTCCTAGCAGACCATAAACCCCTTTCACTATGACCCCAGGTCATTACAGTCTATGACTTTTTGCTGCATTAGTGCACATTTTCCAAGTTAGGTTCCAGGATATGTGGGCATGATGCCTATGTTATTTTGATTTACCATTCATCTTTTTATCCTGCTACCCAGACTGTGTCACACGGTTTTTCACCTTATACTTAGAGCACCTTTTAGTGACATAAATTGACTATTGGGGAATGGTGATCTACCTGTTAGTGTTGACATGCATTTAATTGCAGGTGGGGTCTGTTTTTGATATTTATACACCTATGTCGTCATTTATGTTAACATACAGATATCAGGGACTTTGTACCAGACATATCTGATGGATAATTAACATCAGCAACAGTAATACTTGATATGGTGGTCTGTCCCCTAGGGCTACAGGTCTGCTTTCTAGTCTTTTTGTCGTCTGTCCTTCATATTTTTTATCTTTATTATTGTATATTATTTTTCTTATTAACATTTATTATTTTGAGATATTTATGATCTTTTGCTCCTTCATTTTTTTGCTTATGAAGGGATCAGTGCTTATTGGAGAGGAACTTGTGTTGGTTATATATTTTGCAGTAATTTACCAGGCAGATTCTGACTGGAATCCACCTGAAAAGGGAGTTGCGTGCTCATACCCTTAAGGGGGTCTTTGGTTTTCCCACACCTGACATTTATCCCCAGTTACAGGATAGCTAATAAATGAACAAAAATATGAGCATAGTGGCCTCCCCAATGGGACCACCACTGATTACAATTGAGTACAGTTTTTTCAGTTATACAGCAGGTGAAATAAGTATTGAATACGTCACCAATTTTCTAAGTAAATATATTTCTAAAGGTGCTATTGACATGAAAGTCTCACCAGATGTCAGTAGCAAGCCATCCAATCAACACAGACAAAGAAGACAAACCATAGATGTCCATACATTAAATCATGAGTAATAATGAGAATTGACACAGTAGAAAAGTATTGAACATAATTACTGAAATTTGTTTAATACTTCACACAAAATCCTTTGTTGGTGATGACAGATTCAAGATGCCTCCTGCATCCGGTATGGAGAATCTAGTGGCATGCATTGCTCATGTGTGATTTTGGCCCATTCTTCCACACAAACACTCTTCAGATCCTGAAGGTTTTGTGGGCTCCTTCTATGAACCCTGAGCTTTAGTTCCTTCCATACATTTTCAATTGGATTCAAGTCAGGTTATTGGCTGGGCCATTCTAGCAGTTTTATTTTCTCTGAAACCAATTGAGAGTTTTCTTTGGCTGTGTATATGGGATCATTGTCTTGCTGAAATGTCCACCCTCGTTTAATCTTTATCATCTTGATAGATGGCAGCAAATTTTTATCAAGAATGTCTTGGTCCATTTGCACATTCATCCTTCCTTCAATCATATGAAGTTTACCAGTGTCGTATGCTGTCAAGCAGTCCAAGACCATGGTTGATATGCTCTTTTTGGGGTGAAAGGCAGTGCCTGTTTTTGGGGTGAAAGGCAGTGCCTGTTTTTGGGGTGATAGGCAGTGCTTGTTTTTGAGGTGATAGGCAGTGCCTGTTGGCCTCCAAACATGGTGTGTATTAAGGCATCCAAATAGTTCAATTTTGGTCTCATCTGACCAGACTATATTTTTCCAGTATTTCACAGGCTTATACTGTATAAACGTTTTTGAGCAAACTTTAAACACGCTTGAACATGCTTTTTGTTCAGCAATTGAGTCTTCCTCAGACCATGGAAGCTGAGTACATTACTAATAGCTTTGGTAGCGCCAGCGTCTCTGCCTTCTGCCCCTCATCCCCAGTAGAGATGCCAACTTAGGCTACTTTCACACTTGCGATTTTTTGCAATCCGTCATTTTGGGGAAAAAATGGATCCTGCAAATGTGCCCGTGGAGCGCCCCCAGACGCAGGGCCGCGGGTTACTGGGTACCGGTCCTCTCTGTCTCGGTGCTGGGGTTGTCACGGTGGCTGGACCCGGTCCGTGACCCTGCTAAGGGGCGCCCAATGAAAGGGTGATGAAAGTTTGTCAAGGGTTCGTGACGCCACCTGTGGTATTCGGTCAGGGTGACCGACGCTGCTTAGTGGTCCGCTGGGGTGATGGAATGGCAGCTAGATGGTAAACCTTCCCACAGGTGAAGTATATCCCCAGGGCTTCCCAGTAGTGTAGGTGGCGATAATGTGAGGCGCAGTTAATAACGAGGACACGGTTGCAGTCTCTTTACCTTTTTACTGAAGACTTCGGGATCCGCACTGCTAACAGGGCTGGCTGAGTCCGGCCGGTCTGAAGGCACATCCAGAGTTCCCTTTGCAGGTGGAGATCAGTGCCTACCAACTAGCGCCTGTGTGTTGTAGTCCTTCCCTGCTGAGCATTTGGGATAGTCCTCACAACTTTCGTATTCGTTCGTTCTCTCTCTCTCCGTCCCCCAAGTTTATCTGGATAGGATGCACCCGTTTGACGGGAAGGCCTGGAGTTATTCTGGGACCCTAGAGACTCCCCTCTCCCACAATTGCCCCCTATGTCTGCTTAGGTGATGTAAGGTAGACAGCCAACCTATAATCAACTGTTCTGCCGCTGTTTGAAGTAATGCTTGAAGTCTGTTACTTCCTCGGCGTTCCGGCCACCGGCTACGCGCCTCAGTAGGATGTTGCCAATCTCGGGGCACGACTCCTACTGGTCTATCGCCTTGTGCGGTGATCTCGTTTCTCACTTCTCTACAATATCCTTCGCTTCGTGTCCTTCCTTAGGATGCCGCCGCAAGGTAGTGCAGGCGCGGCTCCGTAACTTTCTGTCCTTTCTGCTAGGTGCCTGCCAGGAACCCACCCCTGACAGGTCCTCCCTGGAGCTCTCCCAGGCTGCGTTCTGTCTAACTTCCTGTCCAACCCCCAGTTTTACCAAAGTGTGAGGAGTGGCCTAATACATAGTGCCTTTTGCTCCCCCTGGTGGCCGGAGTGTGAAGTGTAATGTGTGACTGTGATACCTGGTCAGGTGAACTCCTTTAGTGCAATCAGACATAACATCACTCCCCTTAGTGGCAGAGCGACATTACTGTAACGACCAGGAGTCTGGGGCGCTGCACCCGCAGGATGCATTTTTTCCCATAGACTTGTATTAGCGACGGATCGCCACACGTCGCGTCCGTCGTGCAATGGATCCGTCGTGTTTTGGCGACCGTCGGCACGAAAAAACATTCAAGTCAACATTTTTTTGTCCATCGCGTCCGCCATTTTCTACCGCGCATGTGCGGCCAAAACTCCGTCCCCTCATCCCCGGACTTTAGACTGGGCAGCTGATGCGTTGGAAAACTGCATCCACTGCCCACATCGTGCATAAATTTCACAACGTGCATCGGTACGTCGGCCTGACGCATAGCAATGGACCCGTACTGACGCTAGTGTGAAAGTAGCCTTACTCTCAGCCATGGCTCTCATCCCTCACTTCCTGCTTTGGTGGCTGATGCCTTGGGTGTGTTCACTGCTTGCAGACCCCCGGGCAGGGCCGGCGTCAGCACCCGGCACACCAGGGCAAATGCCGGGGCCCTGGGGAGAGAGGGGGGCCCACTCACGCTGTCATAGATACAGCTGGGAGAGCAGAGCAGGAGAACATGCTCTCTCCGCCCACAAAGTCACTGCTGGCTGCGTTCTCTTAACCCCTATGTGCCAGCTCTGACTCAAGCATCTTCTCTCTCAGTCAGTGCAGCCAGGCAGGCACACATAGGGGTTAAGGCAGCCAGTGTGACATTGTTTGTGGGCGGAGAGAGCACATTCCCTGGCTGCAGTACTGAGCTGAACTTATGAGGCAGATTCCGGAGCTCCTACCAGTGCCTGAGTGAGTGCTATGGTATCCAGCAGTGGTTGCAGATGGACTTGTGGCTCAGTCTGCTGCTGTCTGTCTCCGCTGCCTAAAAATGTGGGTGATGTCAGGAGGACAGCTGGTGGGGTGCAGCCTGCAACCTGCAGCCACCCAGCTCACCCAGAACCCCAGAATACATGCATTCCCCACCCGAACCTGCACCAGTGGGGTAGGAAGAAGCTTAACCCCTTCCCATCTGTATGAAGGTTATTGCTAAACCTTAAAGATAACAATCCGATCCGCATAAATGGGGTTAACCAGATGCCAGGAGGAAGGGGAGCTGCTGCCATGGATAAAACTGAGCTGTGGGCTGTTCGTTGTGGCCCCAGGCTGGTGACTGGAGGGACTCTGCCCAGTGCTGGCATGTGGGTGATTTCTGCTCCGGAGTCTCAGCTTCTCTCCTCCACATCACACTGCGCAGTCACAGCAACATTGGGTGTGTCTGTCCAGGTCCCAGCAGCTGCCACTGCTCCCACCAAGGACATGGCATCACTTAACCCTTCCCCTGCAGCCACCGGCAACAAATCCACATTATTCCTTGATTAAATCAGGTTCCAACCCAATAGAGGAGCAGACATTTCCTGCTGCCATTAGGGTCCGGGAGGGGGTGACATTGGCTGCCCTGCTACTCTGTAGTGGGGGGTGACAAGTGTAACATGGGGTAACGATGAAGGAGAAATGCACAGGATAATAATGAGCGCGACAAAGGGCAGTGTATGGTATGGAGCAGTCAGGGGGTGGGCTGCAGGATCCCCCCATACTGTACATGACTGCTTGGGACAGGGAGGCGTTTAATGAGCTTCTAATGACGGGGCACTAATTGGGTCATTAGGGTTTGTGGAAAGGATTCAGCATCAGGTCCCTCATTAATGCCCGAGCCGCCTGTTACTTTGTAGCACAGATCTGTTAGGGCCGCAAAACCAAACAACATTGTTTATGTAGAAAAGTCTTTGTTTCATAGAAAAACTCAAAACAGAAAAGATTTTCTGATACAACAACGCCCTGCTCATGACACTGCACAGCACCTCTCCTGTATATATACACTGCACAGCACCTCTCCCCCTGTATATATACACTGCACAGCACCTTTCCTCCTGTATATATACGCTGCACAGCACCTCTCCTGTATATATACACTGCACAGAACCTTTCCTCCTGTATATATACACTGCACAGTACCACTCCTCCTGTCCTGTATATATACACTGCAGAATTTACAATAGTTGTCACTCATGTAAGAAGTGAAATCTGGCATTGTACTATACATTTCTCTGCCGTATCTGTGCATCATAAATCGGGGTATGTGTTAAAGGGGGGGCCCACTGAGACTCTTTCGCCCGGGGCCCTCAAAAACCTGGAGCCGGCCCTGCCCCCGGGCATTGTGCTTAGGTGTCGTGCACGTTCCTGTTCTCTTAAAGGGACAGCATACGCTGTCCTACAGTGTCCCAAGCCAATGTCATTATTTAAAGCATCTCCACCTGGAAGGAGGTGCCTGTGCAATATTGTAAGTTTGCTCCTAAACACTGTTTTTAGTTCTCAGGTCCCAATGCTCTTATTCCTATAAACCTTGTATACCTACCTGTCTATCAGGCATGCCTGCCAGTCTGTCTATCAACCGTGTCCGCTAGCCTGTCTACGAACCGTGACCGCTTGCCAATCAGCTGTGCCAGCCTTCCTGTCTATCAGATGCTCATCTCCACGTCAGCCGGTCCAGCCACCAGTGTTCATCTGTACATTAGCCAGCCCTGTCTGCATCTGTGGTTCTTACATCGCTTGCCTGCATCTACTGTAATTTCCTTTGGGCTGTACCAGCTACATGTCCCTAGGAGGTCAGCTGCCATATACATAAGGTCAATCCTCGTGTAGCACCTGGTCCACCTTCTTTGTCTGTCCTTGGATCACAGTATCATGTGCAGCTGTGTACCCTAGGTCGGATAAGGTGAGGGTCCTAGTTAGGCCCCTCTAGACTTTCCTTGATCCCCATCACAGTGGTTCCACCACCCGGCCCTTACACTTTCTTTGAAACAATTGACCTGCTGCTTTCAGGTGTTTCTGAAAAACAGAAAAACCTGGAGTGAATAGTCCAAGAAAAAATTGTACTAAAAAAGTTTGTATTTTCATTACAAAAAGGCACATAAATTTACAATTATATCATGACAAAATAGTTCATGCAGAGAGGGATCGATAACAAAAACATGTGGGTCTCAAAGCAATATGTATGCTGAGATGGGTATAGTATTCCTAAAAGACATATATATATAAAGTGCTAGTGCTTGCATAGAAAGGTGCATTATCAAATTACCATGGCTCAGTTCTAAGTTGTGTATAGTCCATAACAACAGGATCCATAAAATGCCATATGCCAATGTAACACATCACCACTACCTATCTATTAGATGTAGGAATATTCTTACCCATAATACCTCTTTTGAGATTCCACAAACATAGCCAGGTGTTTCTGTAGCTCTCTACAAGTGGTCTTTGGCTGTTGGACAACTTTTCTGCTAAATCTTTTCACTTCTCAGTCTGAAATCTTGCGAAAAGACACTGGTAGTGTCTGGTTATGTAGAAATTATGTTCTTTCCACTTCTGGATTATGGCCTCAACACTGCTCACCGAAACCTTCAGTAGTTTAGAAATTCTTGGGTTACCCATGCCATCAGTATGTATTCCAAAATATAATTGTGAAGGTCTTGAGACAGCTCACTGGCTTTACCCATCATGAGCTGTTTCATGTGTGGCACCTTAATAACCTTTTTATAGGCCATCAGTTGAACCAGTTGATATTATTTTTACCAAGTGGCAGGATTGCTTTCTAATTACTTATAGATTTGAGCTGGTGTCATAATAATAATAATAATAATTTTTATTTATATAGCGCCAACATATTCCGCAGCACTTTACATTATAGAGGGGACTTGTACAGACAATAGATATTACAGCATAAAAATAAACCCAGATCAAAACAGATACCAAGAGGAATGAGGGCCCTGCTCGCAAGCTTACAAACTATGAGGAAATAGGGGAGACACGAGAGGTGGCTGGTAACAGAACATGAAGTGAGGAACCTGATTATGGTTTAAGTTTTTTGAATGGGCCACACAGGGATAGTTAGGTTAATGCGTTGAGACGGTAGGCCAGTCTGAACAAATGAGTTTTTAGGGCACGCTTAAAACTGTGGGGATTGGGGATTAATCGTATTAACCTGAGTAGTGCATTCCAAAGAATTGGTGCAGCATGTGAAAAGTCTTGGGAGACGGGAGTGGGAGGTTCTGGTTATTGAGGATGCTAACCTCAGGTCATTAGCAGAACGGAGAGCACGGGTAGTGTGGTAGGCTGAGACCAGGGAGGAGATGTAGGGTGGTGATGAGCCATGGAGCGCTTTGTTGATAAGGGTAATAAGTTTGTACTGGATTCTGGAGTGGATGGGTAACCAGTGTAATGACTGGCATAAGGTAGAGGCATTGGAATAATGCTTGGTGAAGAATATGATCCTGGCTGCAGCATTCAGGACAGATTGGAGTGGGGAGAGTTTGGTAAGAGGGAGGCCGATAAGTACAGAGTTACAATAGTCCAGACGAGAATGAATAAGAGAAACAGTAAGAGTTTTTGCAGAGTTGAAAGTAAGAAAAGGTTGAATTCTAGAAATGTCATGACTTTCCATGACTTTTTGCTCTCTATCTTTATGTGACAATACTTTTTCCCTTTTCCATTTCTTATTATTACACATAACATAATTTATGGACATTTTAGCAATGCATTATAGGCTAGGATTAAATCCTATCTCTGCAGACTTTCATTCGTGCAACTGGCTTGCTCTGCATATTATAGCCTAGTTGTTCATCTGAGGCAGTCAGCTCAGGGAAGCTGACCAGACTGAATGTGTCTTGAAGCAGAAAAGAGAGACAAGCCAGAATCTCTCTCTGAGAAGAGTCTGCTGCTATGGACATTAGCTATTTTGCTTGCTAGCTCAGCCTTGTATGAGTAACATAGTTATTAAGGTTGAAGGAAGACTTTAAGTCCATCTAGTTCAACCCATAGCCTTACCTAACATGCCCTAACATGTTGATCCAGAGAAAGGCAAAAAAAACCCATGTGGCAAAGAGTAAGCTCCACTTTGGGGAAAAAAATTCCTTCCCGACTCCACATACGGCAATCAGACTAGTTCCCTGGATCAACGCCCTATCAAGGAATCTAGTATATATAACCTGTAACATTATACTTTTCAAGAAAGGTATCCAATCCCCTCTTAAATTTAAGTAATGAATCACTCATTACAACATCATATGGCAGAGAGTTCCATAGTCTCACTGCTCTTACAGTAAAGAACCCGCGTCTGTTATTATGCCTAAACCTTCCTTCCTCCAGACGTAGAGGATGCCCCCTTGTCCCTTTCTCAGGTCTATGATTAAAAAGATCATCAGAAAGGTCTTTGTACTGTCCCTGTTGTGAATTCTGTGGCAGAGCTCCCTCCTGTGGTCACAAGTGGTACTTCGGCTGATTCTCTCTGGGAGCTTCCGTTTGTGGAGGAAAGTGGTACTGCGGCTTCTGAGTTTCCTCCCTCAGGTGATCTGGTGAGGTCGTTAGGTGCTTCTCTACTTAACTCCACCTAATGCTTTGATCCATGCTTCCTGTCAATGTTCCAGTGTTGGACTTGTTTTTCCCTGGATCATTCCTGTGGCCTGCTGCTCTGCATAGCTAAGTTCTTCTTTGCTATTTGTTTGCTATTTTTTCTGTCCAGCTTGTCTAATTGTTTTGCTGGAAGCTCTGGGACGCAAAGGGTGTACCTCCGTGCCGTTAGTTCGGTACGGAGGGTCTTTTTGCCCCCTTTGCGTGGTTTTCTTTAGGGTTTTGTGTAGACCGCAAAGTTATCTTTCCTATCCTCGCTCTGTTAAGAAAGTCGGGCCTCACTTTGCTGAATCTATTTCATCCCTACGTTTGTCTTTTCATCTTAACTCACAGTCATTATATGTGGGGGGCTGCCTTTTCCTTTGGGGTATTTCTCTGAGGCAAGGTAGGCTTATTTTCTATCTTCAGGCTAGTTAGTTTCTCAGGCTGTGCCGAGTTGCATAGGCAGAGTTAGGCGCAATCCACGGCTGCCTCTAGTGTTGTTTGGAGAGGATTAGGGATTGCGGTCTGCAGAGTTCCCACGTCTCAGAGCTCGTTCTATTATTTTGGGTTATTGTCAGATCACTGTATGTGCTCTGACCGCTATGTCCATTGTGATACTGAATTGCCTATCACAACATGTCCCCTCATATATTTATACATTAAAATAAGATCACCCCATAGTCTTCAATTTTCCAAACTAAATAGCCCCAAGTGTAATAACCTATCTTGGTATTGCAGACCCCCCAGTCCTCTAATAACCTTGGTCGCTCTTCTCTGCACCCGCTCTAGTTCAGCTACGTCTTTCTTATACACCAGAGACCAGAACTGTGCACAGTATTCTAAGTGTGGTCGAACTAGTGACTTGTATAGAGGTAAAATTATGTTCTCCTCATGTGCATCTATGCCTCTTTTAATGCATCCCATTATTTTATTTGCCTTTGTAGCAGCTGCCTGACACTGGCCACTGAACATGAGTTTGTCATCCACCCATACTCCCAGGTCTATTTCATTGACGGTTTTGCCCAGAGATTTAGAATTAAGCGCATAGTTATACATCTTATTACTTCTACCCAAGTGCATGACCTTACATTTATCCCCATTAAAGCTCATTTGCCATTTATCAGCCCAAGCTTCTAGTTTACATAAATCATCCTGTAATATAAAATTGTCCTCCTCTGTATTGATTACCCTGCAGAGTTTAGTGTCATCTGCAAATATTGAAATTCTGCTCTGAATGCCCACTACAAGGTCATTAATAAATATGTTAAAAAGAAGAGGGCCCAATACTGACCCCTGTGGTACCCCACTGCTAACCGCTACCCAGTCCGAGTGTGCTCCATTAATAACCACCCTTTGTTTCCTATTCCTGAGCCAGCTCTCAACCCACTTACACATATTTTCCCCCATCCCCATTATTCTCATTTTATGTATCAACCTTTTGTGTGGCACCGTATCAAAAGCTTTTGAAAAGTCCATATACACTACGTCCACTGGGTTCCCTTGGTCCAGTCCAGAACTTACCTCTTCATAGAAGCTGATCAGATTAGTCTGACATGAACGGTCCCTAGTAAACCCGTGCTGATACTGGGTCATGAGGTTATTCCTCTTCAGATACTCCAGTATAGCATCCCTTAGAATGCGCTCCAGGATTTTACCCCCAGTAGAGGTTAAGCTTACTGGCCTATAATTTCCGAGTTCAGTTTTTGTCCCCTTTTTGAATATTGGCACCACATTTGCTATACGCCAGTCCTGTGGTACAGACCCTGTTATTATGGAGTCTTTAAAGATTAAAAATAATGGTCTATCAATAACTGTACTTAATTCCTGCAGTACTCGGGGGTGTATCCCATCCGGGCCCGGAGATTTGTCAATTTTAGTGATTTTTAGACGCTGACGTACTTCCTGCTGGGTTAAGCAGGTGACAGCAGGAGCTAAAGCAGAAGCTTCTGCAGCAGCAGCAACAGCAGCAGGAGTTGTGTCAGCAGTTACAGCAGCAGCATCAGCAGCAGTTACAGCGGTTCAGAGACTCTAAGCTGAAAAGTTTAATCCCTGCAATACTAACAAAAACCTGCACCATTTAATATTAAGGAGACGTACACTGGGGAAAAAAGTATTTAGTCAGCCACCAATTGTGCAAGTTCTCCCACTTAAAAAGATGAGAAAGCCTGTAATTGACATCATAGGTAGATCACAACTATGAGAATCAAAATGAGAAACAAATCCAGAAAATCACCTTGTCTGATTTGGCAAGATTTATTTTGCAAATTATGGTGGAAAATAAGTATTTGGTTATTAACAAAAGTTCATCTCAATATTTTGTTATATATCTTTTGTTGACAATTACAGAGGTCAAACGTTTTCTGCAAGTCTTCACAAGGTTGGCACGCACTGTTGGTGGTATGTTTGCCCATTCCTCCATGCAGATCTCCTCTAGAGCAGTGATGTTTTGGGCCTGTCGCTAGGCAACACGGACTTTCAACTTCCTCCAAAGGTTTTCTGTGAGGTTGAGATCTGGAGACTGGCTAGACCACTCCAGGACCTTCATATGCTTCTTATGAAGCCACTCCTTCATTGCCCTGGCAGTGTGCTTGGGATCATTATAATGCTGAAAGACCCATCCACGTTTCATCTTCAATGCCCTTGCTGATGGAAGGAGGTTTGCACTCAAAATTTTATGATACATGACCCCATTCATTCTTTCATGTACACGGATCAGTCATCCTGGTCCCTTTGCAGAGAAACAACCCCAAAGCACGATGTTACCACCCCCATGCTTCACAGTAAGTATGGTGTTCTTTGGCTGCAACTCAGCATTCTGTCTCCTCCAAACACGACGAGTTTTGTTTCTATCAAACAGTTCTACTTTGGTTTCATCAGACCATATGACATTCTCCCAATACTCTTCTGGATAATCCAAATGCTCTCTAGCAAACTTCAGATGGGCCCAGACATGTACTGGCTTAAGCAGGGGGACACACCTGGCACTGCAGGATCTGAGTCCCTGGCAGCATAGTGTGTTACTGATGGTAGCCTTTGTTACTCTGGTCCCAGCTCTATGCCGGTCATTCACTAGGTCCCCTGTGTGGTTCTGGGATTTTTGCTCACCGCTCTTGTGATCATTTTGACCCTACAGGGTGAAATCTTGTGTGGAGCCACAGATCGAGGAATATTATCAGTGGTCTTGTATGTCTTCCATTTTCTTATTATTGTTCCCACAGTTGATTTCATCACACCAAGCTGCTTGCCTATTGCAGATGCAGTCTTCCCAGCCTGGTGCAGGGCTACAATTTTGTTTCTGGTGTCCTTCAACAGCTCTTTGTTCTTCACCATAGTGGTGTTTGGAGTATGACTGTTTGAAGTTGTGGAATGGTGGATTTTATACTGATAAGAAGTTCAAACAGGTGCCATTACTACAGGTAATGAGTGGAGGACAGAGGAGCCTCTTAAAGAAGAAGTTACAACACATTAGCCACGATTAAAATCTGGAAGAAATTAGGCAGTGTCTTAGCTCCCCCTTTCTCCCCATTAACTAAAGTCAATGACCTAATAGACTCCCTTCCTCTCCGTGCCCCACATGTTCTGATTGAGCAATTATTTGAAGATGGGACGCTTCTCTCGCTGCAAGAACTACACAAACTCCCTGGGCTTTCAGGTCTCACTTTTCTTCAGCATGGAAAACTCTCCTGTGTTATTTGCCAACAAAATAACCTGATCAATTTAAGTAGACCCTTAACCCCCTATGAGGTTTTGTGTGCTGGGTCAAAGACCCCTACCAAAGTTCTTTCAACAATCTACCAATCTTTACTTAAAATAGATATACCTCTGAAACGGGCATACCTAGTTCGTTGGGAAAGAGACATAGGTTCCCCCTTTTCTGAACTACAGATCAAGCATATTTATAAAAACTCTCATGGCCCTTCGATCTGTGTTCGTTTCCAGGAAAACTCTTACAAAATTATCACCAGGTGGTACAGCACGCCTAAGCGGATCCACAGATGGCACCAAGCTTAAACTACTGACTGTTGGAGGAGTGGAGCAAACGATGGTAACTATATACACGTCTGGTGGTCATGCCCGATGCTTTGTCTGTTTTGGAGTGAGATGTCTTCGATTATAGATAAATTACTGCGCAAGTGTGTCACTTTAAAACCAGAAAAGATTTTTCGAAATCTCCCAATTTGGCCTAATGATAGATGTGTTTCTAAGCTAGCTCAGTTCATGATGGCGGCTGGGAAATCATTGATTCCGTCAAATTGGAACTCAACTACTATTCCTTCTACAGAGCAACTGTATTCCAAAATTGAACAGTTGTATAATGTTGAAAAATTAGTGGCAAAGGTCAATCACAATTATGCTAATTTTCTTAGTGTCTGGATGCCATGGACCCAATTCAGATCACAGACTACCTTTTTCGCGGCAATTTCTGTATAATTATTTATTCATCCCAAGGTGCCTCCACAATTCTCCCCCCCACCTGTACTCTTTTTCCCTCCCCCCCTTTCTCCCTGTTCTCTTTAGCTCACACACTTTTACCTCCATCTTTTCAGTCTGTTCCTCCTACTCTGATGTTTTAAAATATCTTGCAACAAATTGAAAGTAACCGTAAACCATAAAGGTATGGTAACTCAGTTTTTATATGATTGACACTAGATGTTTACTTAACCTGTAATGCATTTAATTAAGTTGCATTTGTTAAGGTTCTTTTCATGGAAATATATGTAACATGTTATTTCTTAATAAAAAGAACATTGAAAGAAAAGATGAAGTTACAGGTCTATGAGAGCCAGAAATTGTGCATGTTTTTGGTGACCAAATACTTATTTTCCACCATAATTTGCAAAATAAATCTTGCCAAATCAGACAAGGTGATTTTCTGGATTTGTTTTCTCATTTTGACTCTCATAGCTGTGGTCTACCTATGATGTCAATTACAGGCCTCTCTCATCTTTTTAAATGGTGGAACCTGCACAATTGATGGTTGACTAAATACTTTTTTCCCCACTGTACAAGTTGAGAAGGTTTGCTGTGTCATACAGCAGAATCTGTAGACTTGGCATTACACATGGAGAGCAGTTTTAAAGTTCCTAAAGGAGAAAAAATATGCGCTGTTACTCTTTGGCCTTTTCCTGAGCATGGGCACTGCATTACTTTGCTCTGCAGTCGACAAGGCAGAGAGATGTATGCCTGCGCAAAAGCGCGATGGATGACACGGATATCCACACAAAGCAAGAAGGAGGATTGCATCGCAAGAAGAGAGAAGACACTGGACGCCCAACTAAACGGACCGCCCCTTAGAGGAGTATCATAAAAGGTCTTTTTCTCTTTTTTTCAGGCCGGAATGTGGCCATGTATACAGCATATTGAAATGCTGTATATCAGGGCTGAAAGGTACTGGCCTTACCTCATATGAGGAAAACCTGGTGACAGGTTCCCTTTAAACTTTTTACTTTTATTTTCAGTGTGGTTTGAAATCCAGCCCTAAAATGGCTGATGATTTTGGTTTTGATTGACTATTGATATATCATTTTGTTTTCAATGTATAATACAATTTATATCAGTGAAGATTTTCAAGTTGAATCTTTCATTTATTGAGATACGACAAGTGTTCTTGATTTTATTGAGCAGTGTATTTGCGTGGATTTGTCTATCACAACTCAAAGTCATTTTAAATAAAGAAATACATTTTTAAGAATGTGGTTGGCTATGTATCCCAAAACACTATTGGAAAAAAAAATCCTCTAGTAACTACTAAGCAGTTATACAAATTTAGATACATTTCAAAATGGACTTTTAAAATAATGTTACTGACAATTACTGTATTTTTCGGACTATAAGACGCACTGGACTATAAGACTATGGACTACTGTAACGCTCTATTAATTGGTCTCCCCCTCATGCGACTTTCCCCTCTCCAGTCTATCCTTAATGCGGCAGCCAGGGTTGTCCATCTGGCTAATCGTTACTCGGACGTGTCCGCTCTTCGCCAGTCATTACACTGGCTGCCCATTAATTACAGGATACAATTCAAAGTACTTGTTCTCACCCACATAGCTCTCAACAGTGCGGCACCCCTTTACATCTCCTCCCTCATTTCTGTCTATCGGTCTAACCGACCACTGCGCTCTGCAAACGACTTTCGACTAACCTCTGCACTAATCCGTACCTCCCACTCCCGACTCCAAGACTTCTCCCGTGCTGTGCCAATCCTCTGGAATGCTCTACCCCAAGATATTAGGACCATCCACAACTTGCATAGTTTTAGGCGCTCGCGCAAAACTCATTTGTTCAGAGCGGCCTATCATGTTCCCTAATCAAACTCATTTTATGTTTGTGTGTGTAGCCCATTCAGTATCTCCATCTACCCCCCACTCCCTGAAGATGGCTGGACCATCATTGTAAATACATCATTGTAAATACACACCTGTAATTTGTATCTCCCCACCTCATTGTAGATTGTAAGCTCTCGCGAGCAGGGTCGTCTTATTTTGTCTTATTTTGCTTTATTACTGTATTGTTAACATTGTTACCTATGACTTATGTTTGAAACTGTTAAACTGGAAAGCGCTGCGGAATATGTTGGCGCTATATAAATAAAGATTATTATTATTATTATAAGACGCACCCAGGTTTTAGAGGTGGAAAATAGGGAAAAAAATATTTGAAGCAAAAAAAAAAAAGTGGTAAAATTTAATAACATACTATTATATGTGGTCTTTCTGTCTGTCCTTCTGTCTGTCATGGATATTCATTGGTCGCGGCCTCTGTCTGTCATAGAAATCCAAGTCGCTGATTGGTCGCGGCAAAACAGCCACGACCAATCAGCAACGGACACAGTCCGGCGGCAAAATGGCTGCTCCTTCCTTCCCGCAGTCAGTGCCCGCTCCATACTCCCCTCCAGTCAGCCCTCACACAGGGTTAATGGCAGCGTTAATGAACCGCATTATGCCGTGGTGTAACGCACTCCATTAACGCAGCTATTAACCCTGTGTGACCAACTTTTTACTATTAATGATGCGTATGCAGCATCAATAGAAAAAAGATCTAATGTTGCAAATAATAATAATGATAATTATAATAAAAAAAGGTTATTCTCACCCTCCGACGTGCGCGCTGTCCTCGGCAGTGCAAGCGGCAGGTTCTGGTGCCAAGGATGCTATGTGAGAAGGACCTTCCATGACGTCACGGTTATATGACCACGACATCATCACAGGTCCTGCACTCATACCAACTCTGGGACTGGAAGCTGCCGCGTGCACTGCACACAGGCGACAGGACTACAAGGGGCCTTCGGAAGGTGAGTATATGTTTATTTTTTATTTTAAGTCTTTTTTAACCACGCATATAGTGCCCACATTGCTATATACTACGTGGGCTGTGTTACATACTGTGTGGGCTGCGTTATATGCTACATGGCTGCTATATACTATGTGGGCAGTGTTATATACTATGTGGGCAATGTTATATACTGCGTGGGCTGCGTTATATACTACATGGCTGCTATATACTACATGGGCAGTGTTATATACTATGTGGGCAATGTTATATACTGTTTGGGCTGCGTTATATACTGCATGGCTGCTATATACTACGTGGGCAGTGTTATATACTATGTGAGCAATGTTATATAGTGCGTGGGCTGCGTTATATACTGCATGGCTGCTATATACTACATGGCCAGTGTTATATACTATGTGGGCAATGTTATATACTGTTTGGGCTGTGTTATATACTGCATGGCCAGTGTTATATACTGTGTGGCCTGTATTAACGCATCAGGTATTCAAGAATATGTCGTGGCTTGTGCTATTTACTATGTGGCTGCTATATACATACATCTTCTAAAATACCCGATGCATTAGAATCGGGCCACCATCTAGTTACAGTGGGGCAAAAAAGTATTTAGTCAGTCAGCAATAGTGCAAGTTCCACCACTTAAAAAGATGAGAGGCGTCTGTAATTTACATCATAGGTAGACCTCAACTATGGGAGACAAACTGAGAAAAAAAAATCCAGAAAATCACATTGTCTGTTTTTTTAACAATTTATTTGCATATTATGGTGGAAAATAAGTATTTGGTCAGAAACAAAATTTAATCTCAATACTTTGTAATATATCCTTTGTTGGCAATGACAGAGGTCAAACGTTTTCTGTAAGTCTTCACAAGGTTGCCACACACTGTTGTTGGTATGTTGGCCCATTCCTCCATGCAGATCTCCTCTAGAGCAGTGATGTTTTTGGCTTTTCGCTTGGCAACACGGACTTTCAACTCCCTCCAAAGGTTTTCTATAGGGTTGAGATCTGGAGACTGGCTAGGCCACTCCAGGACCTTGAAATGCTTCTTACGAAGCCACTCCTTCGTTGCCCTGGCGGTGTGCTTTGGATCATTGTCATGTTCAAAGACCCAGCCACGTTTCATCTTCAATGCCTTTGCTGATGGAAGGAGGTTTGCACTCAAAATCTCACAATACATGGCCCCATTCATTCTTTCATGTACCCGGATCAGTCGTCCTGGCCGCTTTGCAGAGAAACAGCCCCAAAGCATGATGTTTCCACCACCATGCTTTACAGTAGGTATGGTGTTTGATGGATGCAACTCAGTATTCTTTTTCCTCCAAACACGACAAGTTGTGTTTCTACCAAACAGTTCCAGTTTGGTTTCATCAGACCATAGGACATTCTCCCAAAACTCCTCTGGATTATCCAAATGCTCTCTAGCAAACTTCAGACGGGCCCGGACATGTACTGGCTTAAGCAGTGGGACACGTCTGGCACTGCAGGATCTGAGTCCATGGTGGCGCAGTGTGTTACTTATGGTAGGCCTTGTTACATTGGTCCCAGCTCTCTGCAGTTCATTCACTAGGTCCCCCCGCGTGGTTCTGGGATTTTTGCTCACCGTTCTTGTGATCATTCTGACCCCACGGGGTGGGATTTTGCATGGAGCCCCAGATCGAGGGAGATTATCAGTGGTCTTGTATGTCTTCCATTTTCTAATTATTGCTCCCACTGTTGATTTCTTCACTCCAAGCTGGTTGGCTATTGCAGATTCAGTCTTCCCAGCCTGGTGCAGGGCTACAATTTTGTTTCTGGTGTCCTTTGACAGCTCTTTGGTCTTCACCATAGTGGAGTTTGGAGTCAGACTGTTTGAGGGTGTGCACAGGTGTCTTTTTATACTGATAACAAGTGTAAACAGGTGCCATTACTACAGGTAATGAGTGGAGGAAAGAGGAGACTCTTAAAGAAGAAGTTACAGGTCTGTGAGAGCCAGAAATCTTGATTGTTTGTTTCTGACCAAATACTTATTTTCCACCATAATATGCAAATAAATTGTTAAAAAAACAGACAATGTGATTTTCTGGATTTTTTTTTCTCAGTTTGTCTCCCATAGTTGAGGTCTACCTATGATGTAAATTACAGACTCCTCTCATCTTTTTAAGTGGTGGAACTTGCACTATTGCTGATTGACTAAATACTTTTTTGCCCCACTGTATATATAATAGTATGTTATTATGTTGGAAGCTGTGGGTAGAAGATGGTGCTGCGGCACCAGTGTGGTAGCTGTAAAGTATTATATGAAGACGCTGGAGGGTGAGTATAAGAATGGGGGCACAGGGCTTATATTTAAAGCACCACTCCAGCACTGAAAAATAACACTGGAGTGCTGCTTTAAGATCCCATTGGGAGAACTATAACTCTCAGCATGTCCAGCAGATCCTATGGCATGCTGGGAGTTATAGTTCACCACAGGAGTGGCAGAGTGCTTTATTGTGTGTTGTAAAGACTGACCTTTTAATTGTGGCAGCCAGCCACATGGAGCATCCCATGACTGCAAACACAGAGTCCTCCCTGCCTCTCCACAGCACAGGTGATAAGAGGAAGCCAGCAGATTCTAGTGGGGAGTCTGAAGGACCTGTGATGACATCAGAAGAGGCAGGGCTCTGTGCCATCATGTGATGCTCCAGCCCGCCCACTTCATGACATCACACAGGTCCTTATGCCTCTGCATCCAGCACAGCCCAGGCAGGTATGCAGCGATCTTGTCCCCTCTGGCCCCTGCCGCTGCCCCCTCCTCCACCGGACACATATCTCCCCAGCCGCTGCAGGAACCCAGCACTGGGGAAACCATGTGCGTTTCAGTGAAGGACTATTCATTCACTTTCCTCCCAAATTTGGAGGAAAAAAAGTGCGCCTTATGGTTGGAAAAATACCGTAATCCTTATTTTTTTCGTTTTAAATATTTATTTTGTCCAAATCACTTAGAAATCTTGGAAATTTCTAAACTCTTTCATTTTTCAATACAGACTTAATCCCTAAGCTCCACTCAAATTAATGGCCTTCAGCTATCAGATAAGTAAAATCGATAGAATCATGAAACAGAAATGCTCAGTATCACAAGCCTCTCTCTCGTATTAGAAATCCATCTTTGCAGCAAAAAAATTCTGCCATTTTAATTACCTTTATGTGGTCCTCCTTATATCCATGAGATATTTCTAAAGATTTCCCTATACTTCTTGTGTTGATCACAGGTTTCTTATATGAAATATTATCTGTACAAAAATCTGTAGATAAATTGTTATCGTATGATTTTCTCAGTATTGAAGTACTATTCAGAAGTTCTTTTACATGCAAAAAAGGGTCTTAAGCAAATGCCAAACTGAATCATATCTGCCATGTGTTGAACCAATTAAATTGGGTTTAATAGTTCTTTCAGGATTGGTAATTTTTAATACATAACTTTTTACCAAAAAAATTAAGAACCCTACTGAGATATTTCATATATGGTCTCTGCCACTGTCTGCTACATTCAAAAACATATGCATACAGCCTTGCTAATAACGGAATGTACAAATCAGTTATAGAACTTTAACCCCTTAGTGACAGAGCCAATTTTGACCTTAATGACTAGGCCAATTTTTTTTTTAAATCTGACCAGTATCAATTTATGGGGTAATAATAACTTTGGAACACTTCAAAATATCCCAGTGATTCTGAGATTGTTTTTTTATGACACATTGTACTTTATGTTGGGGATAAATATAGAGCGATACGATTTGCATTTATTAGTGAAAATATTTGAATTTTGAAATATATTAGCTGCAATTTTTTTCACTTTTACAAGGAAGAGCACGATAAAGTGGTCCCCACAATTTGTTACACAGTTTCTTCTAAGAGTGCTGATACCCTACAGGTGGTCAAAAACCTTTGTTTGACCAAACGGCAAGGCTCGGAAGGGAATTTTGGAACACAAATTTGACTGAAATGGATTGTGGGTGCCATGTCACATTTGCATGGCCTCTACGGTACCTAAACAGCAGAAACCCCCCCTCACTACGGGCCCCATTTTGGTAATTACACCCCTCAAACATTTTATCCAGGGGTATAGTGAGCATCTTGAAGCCACAAGTACTACATAGAATGTAAGAATATTAAGTCTCTAGATTGAAAATGTTCATTTTTCACGATGTGGATTTAGCCCCAAATGTTTCTCTTTTGCAATGTAACACAAAATAGTGGACCAAAAAGTTTGACACCCACTTTCTTCTGACCATGATGATACCCAACAAGTAATCAAAAAGTTCTATTTGGACACACAGCAGGGGTCGGAACCGAAGAAGCGGAATTTGGCATTTGGAATGTAAATTTGGCTGGAAAAGATTGCAGATATCATGTCTAATTGGAAGTGGCCTTGAGGTACCAAAACAGCAGAAACACCAATAAGTGATTTAATTTGGAAACTAGATCCATCAAGGAATTCATATACGGGTGTGTTGAGTTTGCTGAACCCACAGATGCTTCAAATAATAATAATAAAAATATGGATGTGAAAACGAAAATTACGTTTTATCTGCTAAACTGTTGCTTTAGCCACAAATTTGTAATTTTCATAATGGATTATAGGAGAAAATAGATGTCATAATTTGTTACGCAATTTCTCCTGAACACGATGATATCCCCCAGCATTCAAAAACTGCTGTTTGGGCACATGGCAGGGCTCGGAAAGTAAAGAGCTGTATTTGATTTGTGGACTGTAAATTTGTATGGAATGGATTGTGAGTGCCATGTTACATTTGCTGACCCCCTAAGGTACCAAAACAGCAGAAACATCCCAAAAGTGACCACATTTTGGAAACTAGACCCCTCAAGAAATTTATTTAATCGTGTACTGAGCTTTTTTAACCTACAGGTGATTCACATAACTTTATAACATTTAGATGTGAAAACTAAAAATTACATTTTTTGCACCAAATTATAATTTCCAAGAGGGGTAATAGGACAAAATGGTCCCCATAATTTATTATGCAATTTTTATCGAACATGGCAATACCCCATATGTGCTTGCACATACACAGCAGGGATTGGATATGATGGAGCGCTACTTGGCTTTTAGAACACAGATTCTGTTTGAATAGATTGTGAGGTCTATTAGCACCTGAGGTGCTAAAACAGCAGAACACCCCCCTACCCAAGTAAACCCATAGGTGCCTCATAGAATTTTATAACATTAAAACAACAAAATATAGCATCTTAATGGTGAAAGTGGAATGTTTTTATTTGCTGCAAATGATTAGGTATAAAAGGGTTAATAGGTAAAACTGGACCCCACAATTTATTTCTCAATTTCTCCCAGACGCAGTGATGCTTTAAATGTCACCAGAAACTTTTGATTAGTCACACGTCAAACTGAGAAGGAAGGTACGCTATTTGGCTTTTGAAGCCCTAGAATAGTTTGCGGGCAACATTTGCGGAGCCCCTAAGGTGCCCAAACTGTACGAAAACCCCCAAAGTGAATTAATCGACGGCTGCAATGTAACATCCATGCCAGGCATTATTCTGGTGAATTGCAAATATACCAGTTTAGCGCGCATCCATTGTGTATCCATATATTGCAGCGCCGCCATACATTGTTCCCAGCTTGTACTATTTGCGACATGCATCCCGTAAATTGTTATTTGAGCTCTCCCAAATACAATAATGCCAAACATGTGGCCGCTTACTGCATTTTAGGCACAGTGAGCCCCAGAAGGAGTGGGGCATTTCGATTTGGGAGCGCAGATTTCGCTGGATTTTTATTTGAGAGGGTGGGAGCCATGTCATTTTTCCAGAGTCATTGTTCTACCTTTAAAGCGAGAACCATTATATTTCCAGTGACAAATGATGGACCGGAGTGGGGGTTGGTTTTGCACGGGATAAATTAGGGTTTTTATTGGTAGCACTTTTTGGGTACATAACATTTTTAATGCAAATTGCCTCTTCAGATAAAAAGAGGACTTAAACTCTATAGCGCCACCTTTTGGAAGTAGTGATCCTACAAGTCACAATCAACCCTTTAAAGGGAACCTGTCACCCCGTTTTTTGAGATTGAGCTATAAATACTGTTAAATAGGGCCTGCGCTGTGTGTTCCTATAGTGTATGTAGTGTACCCCGATTCCCCATGTATGCTGAGAAATAACTTACCAAAGTCGCCGTTTTCGCCTGTCAATCAGGCTGGTCAGGTCGGGAGGGCGTGGTGACATCGGTGGTTCTTCCTCAGCTTTACGTTGGTGGCGTAGTGGCGTAGTGGTGAAGACACAGCGCGCGATCTGCGCTGTAATCCCTTGCATCGGTGGGGGCGGCCATCTTCCTGGGGCCGCGCGTGCGCAGATCGAGTGCTCTGCTGCACGGGGCTTCAGGAAAATGGCCGCGGGATGCCGCACGTGCGCATTAGAGATCGCGGCGGCCATTTTCCCAAAGCCGAGATGCAAACTCGGCTTTGGGAAAATGGCCGCCGCGATCTCTAATGCGCACGCGCGGCATCCCGCGGCCATTTTCCTGAAGCCCCGTGCAGCAGAGCACTCGATCTGCGCACGCGCGGCCCCAGGAAGATGGCCGCCCCCACCGATGCAAGGGATTACAGCGCAGATCGCGCGCTGTGTCTTCACCACTACGCCACTACGCCACCAACGTAAAGCTGAGGAAGAACCACCGATGTCACCACGCCCTCCCGACCTGACCAGCCTGATTGACAGGCGAAAACGGCGACTTTGGTAAGTTATTTCTCAGCATACATGGGGAATCGGGGTACACTACATACACTATAGGAACACACAGCGCAGGCCCTATTTAACAGTATTTATAGCTCAATCTCAAAAAACGGGGTGACAGGTTCCCTTTAATAAGTCGTGCAATATGACTTAGGATAAAAGCCAAATCAGTATCTCAATTCGCAGACACGGTGTTTCGGGCTGTTGGCCCTCGTCACTTTCAGAATAAGGCTGAGATCACATTCTTGTGATCTACTCTGATCACTCAATTACATTGTGATTTCCATTTAAATCCCACAAAAATGCTATTCAGATGAAGCCCCCAAGCGAACCACTCACTATAATAAGGCAGATGGAAACATTTTGGATTCTGTTTGTCATCTGCTCCAGTGGTTTCCATCTTTTTAGGCATTGACAAGACTCAGCGATCAAAAGCCAGTGATGTCACTTTCCAGGTCGGGATTAGTCTCTGAAACCAGGTATCCTGACAATGCACACGGAAAGTTTGCCCTCCTCTGTGTTGCCAGCTCATCACTACTGATCTGAGCAAGCAACATAGAGCGTGCGCTGTCACTGTGCACATCGCACAATAACAGCGTGCAGGCACAAAGCAGGAACAAGCCCAGCCCCTGAAACGAGTGCCACTCATGACACTTCATTTCAGGGAAGGGGCAGAGTTTGTGACAGTGATGAAGCGTGATTTGAGGATGCACTGGGATACTCAAACAAAGCATCATCACACAGGAAGTAGGAAGAAAATATAATATGCTTGTAATACAAGCATATTAGAAATGAGTTTAGGTTATGGTGTCAAATAGATAGGAATTTAAAATTTATTTGAATGTCAGGCCACCCCTTTTAATGAATCGGCATCTTTATTTTAGTTGGTCAGTTGTGTTTCAATGCTCAAATGTGCAAATGCATATTGTTTCTGATATCACCAAGGACTTACACTAATTATCTGAAAAAACAGGAAAGTAATCTTTTTCTATTTTGTGCTTCGTAAACAGTCCCACTTACCTCCTACTGTTATCATGTCTGTAAAAATGGAAGAATGCCTGCTTGAAAATGTGTTACAATACATAAAAACAGAAGGTGTGAACAAGCCTGTTAATAAAGCTGAAAAGTACTATTGCAGTACATTTACTACTGTTAGGAAATACCTTCCACTTGCTTCCTGCTGTTGCATAAAATACAAATGTCCCCAAATTCTACACCGTGTGTGTGCAGCACTTCTGAGCACCGTAATGGCAAAATGATGCTGGGAAGTTGCCTCAAACATCTTAAATTTAACCTAAGTGAGAAAAATATTGTCGGTTTTCTATACGTAATAATTGAGAATCACTCAAGTCGGCAAGTGCTAACAAGTCTCACAAACAAGTTATACAGAATGTCAAAGGCAGATCACCAAGTGGAATTGTGGGAAATACTTTGTAGGGTTGTAACAATGACAAAGAAGGTTGTGGAAGAGAGAATCTGCTTATCGTAGTCACAAATAACCTTTATGTACCGTATATTGTATTGTTCCTCTCTTAGAGAAAGTTTCTGATAATTATAAATGGGTAAAATAGCAAAGTGTAAAAAAAAAAACAAGCAACTTTGCAGTTTAACTTTTGCTAAAATTGTTTTTGTTTACAAAAAGTGTGATTTTTAGTTTTAATGTTCACTCCTTGTTGCCTAGGTTATCGGCCACATCTGCAGTCTTATCAGTGCTGGCTAGTGATGAGCGAGTATACTGGTTGCTCGGGTTTTCCCGAGCATGCACGGGTGGTCTCCGAGTATTTGTTAGTGCTCTGAGATTTAGTTTTTGCCCATAGAGCTGCATGATTTACGGCTGCTAGCCAGCCTGAGTACATGTGAGGGTTGCCTAGTTGCTAGGGAATCCCCACATGTATTCAAGCTGTCTAGCAGCCATAAATCATGCAGCTGTGTTGACAAAAACTAAATTTCCGAGCACTAACAAATACTCGGAGACCACCCGTGCATGCTCGGGAAAACCTGAGCAACAAGTATACTTGCTCATCACTAGTGGCGGACAGTCTCCTAGGCAATGAGGGCAGTCCTTACAAGGTCTTAGCTATGAGTTTCAAGCATTCAGAAGCAGGCTGTATTGCTGGATCTGGCCATCTTCAATGCAGAGGCAAAGCTTTTTCTGCATGGAAGAGTGCACAATTAGCTCATTCAGAACTCTTTCCCCAACTGTTAATCTTCAGGAGCACACCAACCAAGAGAATAGCAGTTTAAAAATGTGAAGCCTGTCATACAAGTAGTCATAATATAACTTAGTAACGCAGAGTAGTAAAATAAATGTAGTGACTCTCAAACAGGGGTGGATTAAGGGTAGCCAGGGCCCCGGGCTGTTCAGACACTGTGGGCCCCCCCGGTCATGTGACGGGGGTCATGTGACGGGGGTCATGTGACGGGGGTCATGTGACGGGGGTCATGATATACCCGAACCAGATTATTCCAGAAAAATGGCCGGGCCCTACTCTACTGTAACCTATTAAATATTTGTTAGAATCTGCAATACAATTTAGGTATATTTTGACCAATAATATCACATACAAGGAACAAATACCACCGCACCGTGACCAGACCACAAATTACAACCACAGTGATCGAATAATATCACATACAAGGATCAAATACCACCGCGCCATGACCAGACCACAAATTACAACCACAGTGATCGAATAATATCACATACAAGGGACAAATACCACAACACCATTTCCAGACCACATATTACCACCACATAGTGACTAAATACTACAATACTGATCAGTAAAAAACAACAACACAATACTATCACCATAAGTGCCAGTATTCACAGGAGATCTGTACTTAGTATGCAGTGTCTGTGTAGAGGTAATACAGAGATCACTGGTGGTATTATACACAGGAGCTCAATATAGTATACAGTGTATAGTGTCAGTGTATAGGTAACACTGACTCACCAGTGATGTCTCTAGGTGAAGTCCTTCATCTTTCAGCCAGCACAGACCGCCATCATTTCTTCCAGCCAGGACTCGTTTCTGCAGGAAATAACACAGTTATCTCGAGCTCCGCTTGCAGAACACATTACTTAATTTTCACAACTTCTACATTACACCACATGAAGAAAAAAAGGTGATATAGTGTCACTCTGCACAGTAACAGGACCGACCCCCATTTAAAACAGTATACTCAAAAAATAAAATAAATACATCACTGCAGTAATAATATCCCTAAATTAGCCCCTATGGTAATAATATTCCACATCCTGGCCCCGTGTGTCTCATTCCTGGCTCCAGCCATATGTTCTCGCATCCTGCCCTCATGAGTATCCATTCTACCCCATATGATCTCCACATCCTGCCCCATATGTCTCCATCGTATCCATCCTGCCCCATGTCTTTAATTCTGCCCCGTGTCTCCAATCATGCCCCGTGTCTACATTCTGCCCATGCCTCCAGTCCTGCCCCCATTGTGTCCAGCAATCTGCCCCAGTATGTCCAGCATATTGCCCCAGTGTCCAGCAATCTGCCCCAGTGTCTCCAGCATATTGCCCCCAGTGTGTCCAGCATTGCCCCCAGTGTGTCCAGCAATCTGTCCCAGTGTGTCCAGCAATCTGCCCCAGTGTGTCCAGCATATTACCCCCAGTGTGTCCAGCATATTACCCCCAGTGTGTCCAGCATATTGCCCCCAGACAGTGTGTCCAGCAATCTGCCCCAGTGCGTCCAGCATTGCCCCCAGACAGTGTGTCCAGCAATCTGCCCCATTGCGTCCAGCATTGCCCCCAGACAGTGTGTCCAGAATATTACCACCAGTGTGTCCAGAAATCTGCCCCAGTAAGTCCAGCATTTCCCCCAGTATGTCCAGCATTTCCCCCAGTGTCTCCAGCATTGCCCCAGTGTCCTCCAGCTCCAGCAATCTGCCCCAATGTCCTCCAGCATTGCCCCAGTGTCCTCCAGCATTGCCCGTGTCATCCAGCAATCTGCCCCAGTGTCCTCCAGCAATCTGCCCCAGTGTCATCCAGCAATCTGCCCCAGTGTCATCCAGCAATCTGCCCCAGTGTCCTCCAGCATTGCCCGTGTCCTCCAGCAATCTGCCCCAGTGTCCTCCAGCATTGCCCCAGTGTCCTCCAGCATTGCCCGTGTCATCCAGCAATCTGCCCCAGTGTCCTCCAGCAATCTGCCCCAGTGTCATCCAGCAATCTGCCCCAGTGTCATCCAGCAATCTGCCCCAGTGTCATCCAGCATTGCCCCAGTGTCATCCAGCATTGCCCCAGTGTCATCCAGCATTGCCCCAGTGTCTTCCAGCATTGCCCCAGTGTCCTCCAACAATCTGCCCCAGTGTCCTCCAGCCATCTGCCCCAGTGTCCTCCAGCCATCTGCCCCAGTGTCCTCCAGCCATCTGCCCCAGTGTCCTCCAGCCATCTGCCCCAGTGTCCTCCAGCCATCTGCCCCAGTGTCCTCCAGCCATCTGCCCCAGTGTCCTCCAGCATTGCCCCAGTGTCCTCCAGCATTGCCCCAGTGACTGTCCTCCAGCAATCTGCCCCAGTGTCCTCCAGCAATCTGCCCCAGTGTCCTCCAGCATTGCCCCAGTGTCCTCCAGCCATCTGCCCCAGTGTCCTCCTGCCATCTGCCCCAGTGTCCTCCAGCCATCTGCCCCAGTGTCCTCCAGCCATCTGCCCCAGTGTCCTCCAGCATTGCCCCAGTGTCCTCCAGCATTGCCCCAGTGTCCTCCAGCCATCTGCCCCAGTGTCCTCCAGCCATCTGCCCCAGTGTCCTCCAGCCATCTGCCCCAGTGTCCTCCAGCCATCTGCCCCAGTGTCATCCAGCATTGCCCCAGTGTCCTCCAGCATTGCCCCAGTGTCCTCCAGCATTGCCCCAGTGTCCTCCAGCCATCTGCCCCAGTGTCCTCCAGCAGTCTGCCCCAGTGTCCTCCAGCGATCTGCCCCAGTGTCCTCCAGCCATCTGCCCCAGTGTCCTCCAGCCATCTGCCCCAGTGTCCTCCAGCCATCTGCCCCAGTGTCCTCCAGCCATCTGCCCCGTGTCCTCCAGCCATCTGCCCCGTGTCCTCCAGCCATCTGCCCCAGTGTCCTCCAGCCATCTGCCCCAGTGTCCTCCAGCCATCTGCCCCAGTGTCCTCCAGCATTGCCCTCAGTGTGTCCAGTCCACCGTTGTAAAAAAAACAAAGTCTCCTCACCTGTCCTCGCTCCAGTGCCGCGGTGAGCTCCCTCCAACAGAGCACACTCGCCGGCGACTGACAATGACGTCAGACGCCGGCGACGTGTGCGCCTGCGGCCGACATCAGCCGCCAGCCTCCAATTGGCTGGCGGCAACTATTGACGTGCGGGCGCGTGCCCGCACGTCAATAGGAAACCACCGCAGGCAGCGCCGGAAGGGGCCCGGTGAGCAGATGAGAAGGGGCCCGATGCGGGCCCCCTCTCTCTGCCCACCGGCTACGGCAGGGGGGCGGGCACATTAATGCCGGCGGCGGCCGCCGGCAGCGGTATTCGAATCACAGATGATCAGAGGGTCAACAGTGCGGTAGCCCAGGGCCCCCCCAGACCACTGGGCCCTGGGCTACCGCCCATATTGACCCTCTGATAATCCGCCCCTGCTCTCAAATATGCGTAACTGGTAATGCAAGTATGCAAAACTATCAACTGAACAGAATTATTTCATTTATTTCTAGTACTGTTTTTCTATCCTAGTATCTAAAAAAAATTCTAATTGAAACAGATCCATAAGTGAGCGAAATGGTAATAACACGAGTACAACTGGTTAAAGGGTTGTCCGGTCTTCTGATGAAAGTGCAGTCATCCTGTGTGACTGCAGACTTATGAATCGTTGCAGCAAATGCATCATACGCTCTAACGATTCTCTGGTGTAAGTGCCAGTAAGAGTGGGTGGTCACGTGACTGCAAGTATACATACGTTTTGCATTTACGAAGTCATGTGCCAACTAGACTTGCTTGACCTCACGCAATACAAGTGAATTAAGTTAGGTTGAGCGTGTCTAGTTGGAATGTGGCCGGAAGTATGTAGCTCGTGATGAAGAATCCTGATAGAATGCAGTGCTCATGCTGTAAGAATTGAAAACTCTGCAGTCACCTAGAGTCCTGGTTTCTGAGATATCGTCCTCCTTCAATGGCAAGATAGTAGAAATCTATCCAAAATTGACAACAGGACCATATGTGTAATTATGGCCCTCACCCCCACAACTCTAAAAGCAACGGGAGAGTGTTGGAAAGATCTGTGCCAGTCTCTAAGTTGTCAAGTACCATCTGCAATCCCGTTGACTTGCCTGCAACAGTTTTTCTGCTCAGAAAAAATTTGAATTGTTGTGAGTCTTTGACAGAGACATTTTAGTGGCGTGATCTTGGGGAGAAAATGGGTTGAGGACCACCGCTGCTGCCTACTGTAGGCCCCCAATTCTGTCATCTTTATACTCCTATGTTTTCGTAGGACTGTGGCTTGACTTTATGAAAGGTCGATAATTTCGCTATATATTGCCATACTGAAATCTTGCACTATATATTGATTTAACCCCTTAACCCCCGGAGATTTTTTCAGGTTTTGCGTTTTCGTTTTTCGCTCCCCTTCTTCCCACAGCGATAACTTTTTTACTTTTCCGTCAATATGACCATGTGAGGGCTTGTTTTTTGCATTTTTGCTTTTTTTTTTTGCAAAAAAAAAAATTTTGTTTTTACTTTTGGGATGTTTCAATAGTCCCAATAGGAGACTAGAAACTGCCACAACCTGATCGGCTCTGCTACATAACTCTCAGATCGCCTCTATATAGCAGAATTACTCACTTGCTATGAGCACCGACCACTGGGTGGCGCTCACAGTAAGCCGGCACTGACAACCATAGAGGTCCCTAGGAGTCCTCAGGTTGTCATGCCAACACACCGGGAGACCGTGTGTTATGATAAGGTAAATCAGTACCACAATGGACATAGAGGTCAGAGCACATACAGTGACCTGACAATAACCCAAAAACATTGAACGAGCTCTGAGACGTGGGAACTCTGCTGACCGCAATCCCTAATCCTCACCAACCACACTAGAGGCAGCCGTGGATTGCGCCTAACGCTCCCTATGCAACTCGGCACAGCCTGAGAAACTAGCTAGCCTGAAGATAGAAAATAAGCCTACCTTGCCTCAGAGAAATACCCCAAAGGAAAAGGCAGCCCCCACATATAATGACTGTGAGTTAAGATGAAAAGACAAACGTAGAGATGAAATAGATTTAGCAAAGTGAGGCCCGACTTTCTGAACAGAGCGAGGATAGGAAAGGTAACTTTGCGGTCAACACAAAACCCTACAAAAACCACGCAAAGGGGGCAAAAAGACCCTACGTACCGAACTAACGGCACGGAGGTACACCCTCTGCGTCCCAGAGCTTCCAGCAAGCAGGAAAAAACAAATAGACAAGCTGGACAGAAAAAACAGCAAACAAAATAGCAAAGCAGAACTTAGCTATGCAGAGCAGCAGGCCACAGGAACGATCCAGGAGGAAACAGGTCCAATACTAGAACATTGACTGGAGGCCAGGATCAAAGCACTAGGTGGAGTTAAATAGAGCAGCACCTAACGACTTCACCACATCACCTGAGGAAGGAAACTCAGAAGCCGCAGTACCACTCTCCTCCACCAACGGAAGCTCACAGAGAGAATCAGCCAAAGTACCACTTGTGACCACAGGAGGGAGCTCTGCCACAGAATTCACAACAGTACCCCCCCCTTGAGGAGGGGTCACCGAACCCTCACCAGAGCCCCCAGGACGACCAGGATGAGCCATATGAAAGGCACGAACAAGATCGGGAGCATGGACATCAGAGGCAAAGACCCAGGAATTATGTTCCTGAGCATAACCCTTCCACTTAACCAGATACTGGAGTTTCCGTCTTGAAAGACGAGAATCCAAAATCTTCTCCACAATATACTCCAACTCCCCCTCCACCAAAACCGGGGCAGGAGGATCAACAGATGGAACCATAGGTGCCACGTATCTCCGCAACAATGACCTATGGAATACGTTATGTATGGAAAAAGAATCTGGAAGGGTCAGACGAAAAGACACAGGATTAAGAACCTCAGAAATCCTATACGGACCAATGAAACGAGGTTTAAACTTAGGAGAGGAAACCTTCATAGGAATATGACGAGAAGATAACCAAACCAAATCCCCAACACGAAGTCTGCGATTAGCGAAACGTTGAGCCTTCTCCTGGGACAAGGTCAAATTGTCCACTACATGAGTCCAAATCTGCTGCAACCTGTCCACCACAGTATCCACACCAGGACAGTCCGAAGACTCAACCTGCCCTGAAGAGAAACGAGGATGGAACCCAGAGTTGCAGAAAAACGGCGAAACCAAGGTAGCCGAGCTGGCCCGATTATTAAGGGCGAACTCAGCCAAAGGCAAAAAGGACACCCAGTCATCCTGATCAGCAGAAACAAAGCATCTCAGATATGTTTCCAAGGTCTGATTGGTTCGTTCGGTCTGGCCATTAGTCTGAGGATGGAAAGCCGAGGAAAAAGACAAGTCAATGCCCATCCTTCCACAAAAGGCTCGCCAAAACCTCGAAACAAACTGGGAACCTCTGTCAGAAACTATATTCTCTGGAATGCCATGTAAACGAACCACATGCTGGAAGAACAATGGCACCAAATCAGAGGAGGAAGGTTATTTAGACAAGGGTACCAAATGGACCATCTTAGAGAAGCGATCACAGACCACCCAAATGACTGACATCTTTTGAGAGATGGGAAGATCTGAAATAAAATCCATAGAGATATGTGTCCAAGGCCTCTTCGGGACCGGCAAGGGCAAAAGCAACCCACTGGCACAAGAACAGCAGGGCTTAGCCCGAGCACAAATCCCACAGGACTGCACAAAAGAACGCACATCCCGCGACAGAGATGGCCACCAAAAGGATCTAGCCACCAACTCTCTGGTACCAAAGATTCCAGGATGACCAGCCAACACCGAACAATGAACCTCAGAGATAACTTTATTCGTCCACCTATCAGGGACAAACAGTTTCTCCGCTGGGCAACGATCAGGTTTATTAGCCTGAAATTTTTGCAGCACCCGCCGCAAATCAGGGGAGATGGCAGACACAATTACTCCCTCTTTGAGGATACCCGCCGGCTCATATAAACCCGGAGAGTCGGGCACAAAACTCCTAGACAGAGCATCCGCCTTCACATTTTTAGAGCCCGGAAGGTACGAAATCACAAAGTCAAAACGGGCAAAAAACAGCGACCAACGAGCCTGTCTAGGATTCAACCGCTTGGCAGACTCGAGATAAGTCAAGTTCTTATGATCAGTCAAGACCACCACGCGATGCTTAGCTCCTTCAAACCAATGACGCCACTCCTCGAATGCCCACTTCATGGCCAGCAACTCTCGATTGCCCACATCATAATTTCGCTCAGCAGGCGAAAACTTCCTGGAAAAGAAGGCGCATGGTTTCATCACCGAGCAATCAGAACTTCTCTGCGACAAAACAGCCCCTGCTCCAATCTCAGAAGCATCAACCTTGACCTGGAATGGAAGCGAAACATCTGGTTGACACAACACAGGGGCAGAAGAAAAACGACGCTTCAACTCTTGAAAAGCTTCCACAGCAGCAGAAGACCAATTGACCACATCAGCACCCTTCTTGGTCAAATCGGTCAATGGTTTAGCAATACTAGAAAAATTGCAGATGAAGCGACGATAAAAATTAGCAAAGCCCAGGAACTTTTGCAGACTTTTCAGAGATGTCGGCTGAGTCCAATCATGGATGGCTTGGACCTTAACAGGGTCCATCTCGATAGTAGAAGGGGAAAAGATGAACCCCAAAAATGAAACCTTCTGAACACCAAAGAGACACTTTGATCCCTTCACAAACAAAGAATTAGCACGCAGGACCTGAAACACCGTTCTGACCTGCTTCACATGAGACTCCCAATCATCCGAGAAGATCAAAATGTCATCCAAGTACACAATCAGGAATTTATCCAGGTACTCTCGGAAGATGTCATGCATAAAGGACTGAAACACTGATGGAGCATTAGCAAGTCCGAATGGCATTACTAGATACTCAAAATGGCCCTCGGGCGTATTAAATGCAGTTTTCCATTCATCGCCTCGCTTAATACGCACAAGATTATACGCACCACGAAGATCTATCTTGGTGAACCAACTAGCCCCCTTAATCCGAGCAAACAAATCAGATAACAACGGCAAGGGGTACTGAAATTTAACCGTGATCTTATTTAGAAGGCGGTAATCTATACAAGGTCTCAGCGAACCATCCTTCTTGGCTACAAAAAAGAACCCTGCTCCTAATGGCGACGATGACGGGCGAATATGCCCCTTCTCCAAGGACTCCTTCACATAACTCCGCATAGCGGCGTGCTCAGGCACAAATAAATTAAACAGTCGACCTTTTGGGAATTTACTACCAGGAATCAAATCGATAGCACAATCACAATCCCTATGCGGAGGTAGGGTATCGGACTTGGGCTCATCAAATACATCCCGGTAATCAGACAAGAACTCTGGAACCTCAGAAGGGGTGGATGACGAAATAGTCAGAAATGGGACATCACCATGTACCCCCTGACAACCCCAGCTGGACACAGACATGGATTTCCAATCTAATACTGGATTATGGGCTTGTAGCCATGGCAACCCCAACACGACCACATCATGCAGATTATGCAACACCAGAAAGCGAATAACCTCCTGATGTGCAGGAGCCATGCACATGGTCAGCTGGGTCCAGTACTGAGGCTTATTCTTGGCCAAAGGCGTAGCATCAATACCTCTCAATGGAATAGGATACTGCAAGGGCTCCAAGAAAAACCCACAACGCCTAGCATACTCCAAGTCCATCAAATTCAGGGCAGCGCCTGAATCCACAAATGCCATGACAGAATACGATGACAAAGAGCAGATCAAGGTAACGGACAGAAGAAATTTTGACTGTACCGTACCAATGGTGGCAGACCTAGTGAACCGCTTAGTGCGCTTAGGACAATCAGAGATAGCATGAGTGGAATCACCACAGTAGAAACACAGCCCATTCAGACGTCTGTGTTCTTGCCGTTCAACTCTGGTCAAAGTCCTATCGCACTGCATAGGCTCAGGTTTAAGCTCAGGTAATACCGCCAAATGGTGCACAGATTTACGCTCACGCAAGCGTTGACCGATCTGAATGGCCAAAGACATAGACTCATTCAGACCAGCAGGCATAGGAAATCCCACCAAGACATCCTTAAGGGCTTCAGAGAGACCCTTTCTGAAAATAGCTGCGAGCGCACCTTCATTCCATTGAGTGAGTACGGACCACTTTCTAAATTTCTGACAATATACCTCTATCTCATCCTGACCCTGACACAGAGCCAGCAAATTTTTCTCTGCCTGATCCACTGAATTAGGTTCATCGTACAGCAATCCGAGAGCCAGGAAAAACGCATCGATATTACTTAATGCAGGATCTCCTGACGCAAGAGAAAATGCCCAGTCCTGAGGGTCGCCACGTAAAAAAGAAATAATGATCCTAACTTGTTGAACTGGGTCACCAGAGGAGCGAGGTTTCAAAGCTAGAAATAGTTTACAATTATTTTTGAAACTCAGAAATTTAGTTCTATCTCCAAAAAACAAATCAGGAATAGGAATTCTCGGTTCTAACATAGAATTCTGAACCACAAAGTCTTGAATATTTTGTACTCTTGCCGTGAGCTGATCCACACATGAAGACAGACCTTTAATGTCCATCGCTACACCTGTGTCCTGAACCACCCAAATGTCTAGGGGAAAAAAAAGGCAAAACACAGTGCAGAGAAAAAAAAATGGTCTCAGAACTTCTTTTTTCCCTCTATTGAGAATCATTAGTACTTTGGGCCTCCAGTACTGTTATGATAAGGTAAATCAGTACCACAATGGACATAGAGGTCAGAGCACATACAGTGACCTGACAATAACCCAAAAACATTGAACGAGCTCTGAGACGTGGGAACTCTGCTGACCGCAATCCCTAATCCTCACCAACCACACTATAGGCAGCCATGGATTGCGCCTAACGCTCCCTATGCAACTCGGCACAGCCTGAGAAACTAGCTAGCCTGAAGATAGAAAATAAGCCTACCTTGCCTCAGAGAAATACCCCAAAGGAAAAGGCAGCCCCCACATATAATGACTGTGAGTTAAGATGAAAAGACAAACGTAGAGATGAAATAGATTTAGCAAAGTGAGGCCCGACTTTCTGAACAGAGCGAGGATAGGAAAGGTAACTTTGCGGTCAACACAAAACCCTACAAAAACCACGCAAAGGGGGCAAAAAGACCCTCCGTACCGAACTAACGGCACAGAGGTACACCCTCTGCGTCCCAGAGCTTCCAGCAAGCAGGAAAAAACAAATAGACAAGCTGGACAGAAAAAACAGCAAACAAAATAGCAAAGCAGAACTTAGCTATGCAGAGCAGCAGGCCACAGGAACGATCCAGGAGGAAACAGGTCCAATACTAGAACATTGACTGGAGGCCAGGATCAAAGCACTAGGTGGAGTTAAATAGAGCAGCACCTAACGACTTCACCACATCACCTGAGGAAGGAAACTCAGAAGCCGCAGTACCACTCTCCTCCACCAACGGAAGCTCACAGAGAGAATCAGCCGAAGTACCACTTGTGACCACAGGAGGGAGCTCTGCCACAGAATTCACAACAACCGTGCGTATTTCTGGCCTGATGGACGGAAGAGCGATTTAAATGCCGCTGTCAGAGTTTGACTATAAATTATAACAAAATTACAACAAAAAGTGAAAATAGGCACCAACTAGCATGCCCATTGTAGTAATAAATACTACACATTCATACTTATTAACATCACTGATGAGACCAGTGATTATCTACAGTCGGCACATGGATGTATGACACGAAAGGAGAAATCCTAGATGAGCAACCCCTTTATAATTATTGATTAAACGAAATTGAATATTTGTTTAACTTCTCAAAAACTCTTGCAGTATCTACTGTAGTCAGATTATTTCAACCAAAATATCTATTAGTAGTATCTTTAAACTAAATTAGTAGTATTTTTAAACTAAGTAACCTTAAAAAAAGGAATCTTGTGTTTTTTTTTATCTATGCTTACACCCAAGACACCATATTACCTGTGAATGACACTAACAAAGAAAAAATAACCACATTCTTAGAACACTCCAAACATTACTTTTATAAAAATGTGCACTGTCATAATTCCTCTTATGCAATTTGCATACTTGCAGTCAAGTGTCAACTAGTCTTATCTAGCTTATCTCAGCATAAGAGTATTGCGTGAAATGAGCACTAATACTGAGCTCATGTCTGGCCTCCCTATTTCACTATTGCCAGGCCATTCCTAGAACTAACTTTCACTTCATTTGTAGTTTTAAACTAGACATAGAAAAATGGATAGTTACAGTGGGGAAAAAAGTATTTAGTCAGCCACCAATTGTGCGAGTTCTCCCATTTAAAAAGATGAGAGAGGCCTGTAATTGACTTCATAGGTAGACCTCAGCTATGAGAGTAAAAATGAGAAAACAAATTCAGAAAATCACCTTGTCTGATTTGGCAAGATTTATTTTGCAAAATATGGTGGAAAATAAGTATTTGCTCAACTAAAACACGCAAGATTTCTGGCTCGCCCAGACCTGTAACTTCTTCTTTAAGAAGCTCCTCTGTCCTCCTCCTCCACTCATTACCTGTAGTAATAGCACCTGTTTGAACTTGTTATCAGTATATTGTATCAGACACCTGTCCACAACCTCAAACAGTCACACTCCAAACTCCACTATGGTGAAGACTAAAGAGCTGTCGAAGGACACCAGAAACAAAATTGTAGCCCTGCACCAGGCTGGGAAGACTGAATCTGCAATAGGCAAACAGCTTGGTATGATGAAATCAACTGTGGGAGCAATAATTAGAAAATGGAAGACATGCAAGATCTCAGATAATCTCCCTCGATCTGGGGCTCCACGCAAGATCTCACCCTGTGGGGTCAAAATGATCACAAGAACGGTGAGCAAAAATTCCAGAACCACACGGTGTGACCTAGTGAATGACCTGCATAGAGCTGGGGCCACTGTAACAAAGGCTACCATCAATAACATACTTCGCCACCAGGGACTCAGGTCCTGCAGTGCCAGACGTTCCCCCCTGCTTAAGCCAGTACATTTCCGGGCCTGTCTGAAGTTTGCTAGAGAGCATTTGGATTTTCCAGAAGAGTATTGGTAGATTGTGATATGGTCTGATGAAACCAAAGTAGAACTGTTTGGTAGAAACAAAACTCGTCGTGTTTGGAGGAGACAGAATTCTGAGTTGCATCCAAAGAACACCATACCTACTGTGAAGCATGGGGGTGGCAACATCATGCTTTGGTGCTGTTTCTCTGCAAAAGGACGAGGACAACTGATCAATGTACATGAAAGAATGAATAAGGCCATGTATCGTGAGATTTTGAGTGCAAATATCCTTTAATCAGCAAGGGCATTGAAGATGAAACGTGGATGGGTCTTTCAGCATGATAATGATCCCAAGCACACCGCCAGGACAACAAAGGAGTGGCTTCGTAAGAAGCATATTAAGGTCCTGGAGTGGCGTAGCCAGTCTCCAGTTCTTAACCCCATAGAAAACTTTCAACGGAGTTGAAAGTCCTTGTTGCCCAGTGACAGGCCCAAAACATAACAGCTCTAGAGGAGATCTGCATCAAGGAATGGGCCAACATACCACCAACAGTGTGTGCCACCCTTGTGTCTGTCATTTCCAACAAAGGATATATAACAAAATATTGAGATGAACTTTTGTTAATGACCAAATACTTATTTTCCACCATAATTGCAAAATAAATCTTGCCAAATCAGACAAGGTGGTTTTCTGGATTTGTTTTCTCATTTTAACTCCCATAGTTGTGGTTTACCTATGATGTCAATTACAGGGCTCTCATCTTTTTAAGTGGGAGAACTTGCACAATTGGTGGCTGACAAAATACTTTTTTACCACTGTATGTAAGCAGGTCACTGGATGCAACACGCAGACAAGGACAAGGTGGAAGTGACCAACTTAACTGTTTATTTTCCAAACAAAAGTATAGGAAGGGTGTGGTTTGAACAGAAAGAAAAGCGTGTGGGAACAGGGTATTTGCAGCATACTATATTCAATATACAATTGTAGAGAAGGTGTTATCAATGCACTATAACTCTCGCAGCAGAAATTCACTATGTTATATAACTAGTTTCTAATGAGAACAATGTTCGCAGTAATAAAGGTGTCACTAAAATAATCCCGCTTATATTCCAGTCCCTCAAGGGGGTCTCCGATTCTTCCAGCTAGGCCGTAAGTCCTTCTAACAAAGTCAACCAATGCTCTCTACATCTCCCACACACTGGCTGGTCTTCTCCTCGTCTGCCTCTCTACCCCAGGCTGATCACTGTACCTTACATCAATGTGGCAAGTAAAAGCCAGGGTCACAAGCACCTCCTGGTCACTGCCATTGACTTCTGAATTAGGGTCCTCACCAGATCTTCGGTGTTTGACCTGTGACAATCATCTTTCGGGGTTGACGAGGGCTGGGCCTGGGGTCTTGCCTGCAGTAGTTCAGTTTCTGGATATTGACTGGCATAGGGCAGGGCCTCAGGCCTTGACCGACAGGGTCTGGTTCCTTGACTGGCGCAGTCTGGATCTCACTCACGAGCACACAGCAGCCCATTGGTTGGGGCCTCCAAGCGTGTCCTGGTGTCTCTGCTATGGCATCCCTCTGAGCACACGTCTTTTTGTTCTCTCGTCTTGGTGCCAAATCTCTTCCTGCCTTGTCACTTTGGACTCTTATATCGAGGAACTGCGTCACGAATGTCACCTGACCTAGTGCTCCATCTAGACTCGCCTTTCCTAAACACTCCCCCTCTTATTGGTTCCATAGGGTTCCATTTGGGAAGTAGGTGGCAGTCTCGGGTAACAAATAATGTGCAGTGCTGGAGAATCTCATCTTCCATGGCACACCCTCTTACAGTTATATACGAGGAACCTCGCAAAGGTTAGAGTGACTCAAGCCTGACTTGTGACAAATACTATTCAAAAGCTAAGTTAAGCAAATAATATGGGTCTAGTCATAGTGGAGACTAGAAGAATAAGGCTTCTAATAAGTATATCAATGGACACAAATTCCTGGTATGGATGGCTTTTCATGGAGGTCTGCCTTTGAGAATTCTCATACATGCCCCAGATCTTGCCCAGGCCCTGTTAAACACACTGTCTCAGAGACTATCTTCTAAGAAGATGTGTAATGCACTATTATGAACTTTACAAACTATTTCTTGGAGATAACACTGTTCAGGCTACCTGGAAAGCCTGGGGCCTTATAAGCTGTTCTCAGGACACTTTGTGGCTTTCCAGGAAATGCCCGGTCAGAAACAGAGTATGCCGACCAGGATTGCGGCAGGCTGGTTTACAGCCTGTTCAGTGACTATTTTATCTTGGACAGTCAGACGTCAACGAATAAGAGAATTGATTCCTTTCTTTTGTCCTCTAAGGGTTTGCCTTTCAGTAAAGCTTCGGATTTGTGATTCCCTTTTTCCCCTTTTTTCAATCTCTCATCTCTTTTTACTTGTCTGTTCTTTACTGGTTGACATGTGCAGCTTGATCAGAATATTGTTCTAGTGTACTGTGTACTTTACTGTAGTGTATAGCATAGAATATATGCTTTGCTCTATGTTAATAGTATGATATCTATTGTACATGGTGCAATTCTACAGTCATAGTCTGTCAACAGTCATAGTCTATAGTCATCCCTCTTGTTACAAATCCTCTCATCTCTTGGCATCACAGACTTGGCCCTATCCTGGATCTCATCATATCTAACACACCGGACATTCAGTGTCTCCCTCTCCCACACCACCTCCTCATCTCGCCCCCCTGTCTGTCGGTGTTCCCCAAGGCTCAGTTATAGGATCCCTACTCTTCTCCATCTACACCTTCGGCCTGGGACAGCTCATAGAATCCCACGTTTACAATATCATCTCTATGCTGATGACACGCAGATCTACCTATCTGGACCCGACCTCACTTTCTTACTGACCAAAATCCCGCAATGTCTGTCTGCTATTTCATCCTTCTTTTCTGCTCGTTTTCTAAAATTGAACATGGACAAAACAGAATTCATCATCTTTCCCCCACCTCACTCTACCCCTCCACCCGACCTATCCATCAATCTCAATGGCTGCTCACTTTCCCCGGTCCCGCATGCTCGGTGCCTCGGGGTGATCCTTGACTCTACCCTCTCTTTCAAGCCACATATCCAAGCCCTTGCCTCCTCTTGCCGATTCCAACTCAAAAACATTTCCCAGATCCGTGCATTCCTTGACCATAAAACCACAAAAACACTAGTACATGCCCTTATCATCTCCCGCCTCGACTACTGCAACCTTCTACTCTCTGGCCTCCCCTCTAGCATCACTCCAATCCATCCTAAACTCTGCTGCCCGACTAATCAACCTGTCTCCCCATTACTCCCCAGTTTCTTCTCTCTGCCAGGCCCTTCACTGGCTTCCTATTGCCCAGAGGCTACAGTTCAAAACACAATGACATACAAAGCCATTCACAATCTGACTCCTCCATACATCTGTGACATGGTCTCCCGTTACCTACCTACACGCAACCATCGATCATCTCATGATCTCCTCTACTCCTCTCTCATCTCTTCCTCCCACAACCGCATCCAAGACTTCTCCCGTGCTTCCCCCATACTCTGGAACTCTCTACCCCAACACATCAGGCTCTCACCTACCATGGAAACCTTCAAAAGGAACCTGAAGACCCACCTCTTCCGACAAGCCTACAACCTGCAGTGATCCCCAGTTTACTGAACCGCCACGTGACGAGCTCTACCCTCTCCTAGTGTATCCTCACCCATCCACTGTAGACTGTGAGCCCTGGCGGGCAGGGTCCTCTCTCCTCCTGTACTTGTGTGTGCTTTGTTTTACTCTATGTTTATTGCACTTGTCTATATTTGCCCCATTCACATGTAAAGCGCCATGGAATAAATTGCGCTATAAAAATGAATAATAATAATAATAAAAGAGTAGCTTGATATAGAGACAGACTCTGACTCCACCAATGTGTCACTTACTAGGGGTAATTTTGATAAACTTACTGTTTTATCTGCAGGAGATTATCACAAGAGACAGGGACATAACTATAATAGGTGCAGAGGTTGCAATCGCACCTGGGACCTGTTGCCAAGGGGGCCCAAAATGTTGCTTTGATCCATATGAAAAGACCATTACTATTAAATATTTGCAATAATTGGGGGCTCTATTCAAGATTTTGTATTTGGGCCTACAAGCTTCAAGTTAAGCCACTGACTAAAGAACTAGTAATACTGCTGACAATTAGTCCTCTATTTTCATGAGCTCTGTGTAACCGTGCCCCCACCACTGATTGGCAGCTTTTTGCCTATGCAGAGTGTACACACAAATCTGCCAATCAGTGGTGTGGGTGGGGTTATATAGAGCTTAGTATTCAGAGAACTACTAGATCTGCAGAAGCAGGGGCATAACGATTGCGATAGCAGAGGTCGCGACTGTGACCAGACCGTGCAGGTGGGTGCCCGCAACGCCAGCAAAACCTTCAACTGAATGTGCGGTGCACAGACCCATTGGTTTGTGTGCAGCAAAACACACTGCAAGCCAAACAGAGGCCAGCAGCTGACGTCATGCACTTGACTGGACACATGGCAGTGATGTCATGCACTGCCATCCCTTGCACCAGGGCCGGACTGGCCTTCTGGCAATTTTGGCTAATGCCAGAAGGGCCTGTCTGGTCGTGGGCTGCCTTGTCTGCAACATTGTTAATAAAATCGGTGTTCTCAAGACACCCATACTGGGTAATATTAGTAATATATCCCATCTGGTGCTTGGGGACAGGGAAAACATGGGCCTATGTGATTTCAAATGCCAGGGCTGAATTTCAGCCCCAGTCCGTACCTACCAGCCTTGCACGCTGAAGTCAGCTGTCGGCTTCCGAAAAGGACACCGCTATGTGGAAGAGCGTAGAGAAGGGGAGTGTAATGGTTTCTTTTTTTCTATGCATTAAAGAACAGCAGCACAATGGGGGATATATATGACAGGATGGAACCCAGGAAAAGGGACATACTGTATTACCAGGATAAGGGACCTATTACCAGGATAAGGGATCTATTACCAGGATAAGGGACACGTTATGTTGTGTGTGAAAAGCAGGGTGTGATTATTTAGTTAAAAATTAACTTTTAATAAACTCATTTAAAATAAGATGCCAAATTTTTTTAGACAAACATACATATAGGACAAACAGTATATCACCTTTCAGGAAGAGAAAAGCCAAAATACAAAAATACCAATGAACCGGACTGCTACAGACCTCCCAATCATGAGATTCCTGTAAACGGACCTGCCGCAGGCCTCAAAATGTATGGTCCTAGACCGCTTAGCAGTACGGAAAAATATAAACTTTCACCTCAAAAGTCATTTACACTAAACCACATATGTCCTATGGATAAACAAATATTGCTGGCTTAGGTAAAAAAAAACAAAAAAAAAACGACCACTTAGACGATGCGTGAAAGAAAAACAGAGAACTGCACAATCTCACCCTGTTGTCATAATGGGTAAGATAATAACCGTTTTTTCATCTGGTGTTATAATTGGGGAGATGGCACATGCCTGTCCATACTAATCCCCCATTGCTAAATATCACCAGTATCTATACTAGACCCCACAAAAGTAGATACGAAAAAGGTATACTTCCCTACGCGTTTCGTGTCCTTATACTCATCAGGGGAAGGTTCCTGTATCCCTCCATCTGTGTAGGAGGTTCATCTGACAAGACGGGGTGCTGAGGCCTGCGGCAGGTCCATTTACAGGAATCTCATGATTGGGAGGTCTGTAGCAGTCCGGTTCATTGGTATTTTTGTATTTTGGCTTTTCTCTTCCTGAAAGGTGATATACTGTTTGTCCTATATGTATGTTTGTCTAAAAAATGTTGGCATCTTATTTTAAATGAGTTTATTAAAAGTTAATTTTTAACTAAATAATCACACCCTGCTTTTCACATTATATTTGATTGGTGGTCACAGCTTTCTAGACTAAGGGACACGTTACCAAGATGGGGCCCAAGAAAAGGTACATATTGCCAAGATGAGGCCCAGGAGAAGGGACATATTACCAGGATACGGGACATATTACTAGGATGGAGCCCAGGATAAGGGACATATTACCAGGATGTGGCCCAGGGTATGGGACATATTACCAGGATTGGCCCACGGTATGGGACATAATGTTACAGGTTATATATATTGTAACAACTCTGCTGGCATCACGGCATGGACTCTCATCTCTCACACTATCTTACCCACTGCTCCAGGTCATGTTGAGGTTTCTATTTGTTGCCAGCTCCATATTCTGTGCCTCTGCTCTCTGCATGCTTCCTGGCTGTGTACATAGGGGGCGGCACCAGAACTCTCTGGTTCTTATAGAATCAGGGCACACCTGTCTAATCTGTTCCTGACCAATTACCAAGAGGCCTCCAGTATTTAGGACAGCTCCACCCTGTGGAGTGGGCCTGTGCAATGTGTTAACTCAGTTTGTGTTTTGCTGCCACGACACTGGTGGATACAACTAGACACCAGTGGCTAGGTCAAAGAGACTGCAGACACAATGGTTTGAACAAGCAATATTGTATTTGTGATCTGAATGCAATATAGCATATAAGTCCAGATAAATGTTCAGTCAATCTGATAAATGGTAACAGCAGAGCTGATACTCTGCGACACAGCATGCAAAGTCACTGAGCAATGAGTGCACAAGACACAGTCTCTTGCAGAGCAGAGGAAGACACTAGCAGGCTGGAGTTCTTACTTCACCGCAGGTGTGGTCAGGCAGAGGTTTCTGAAGCCAGGTGTTCAGCAATCACTCGGTCAGCAGGCAGGGATCCAGACATGCAGGTTGGCAGAGGACTCCGCCGTTAGGAGAGGACCAACAGGGATAGTAAGTCCAGGCTTGGGACTGCAGAGAAACAAGGTCCAAAACATAATACACAAGCAATGAAACAAAACGGGTGCTGGCTTTATATACAGCTTTGCCAGGAAGCAAGATGGCCGACGTGAAACATCAAGATCCATGTTAACTAAGGGCAAGTCTAAGGGCAAGAGAAACCGATTCCAGGACTAGATACTGACACGGGTCTTGCTCTGTGTCTTGCCTTCTCTGAAGGCTGTTCTCCTTGCTTTGCCTTGTATCTTGTTTGTCTGCCATCCAGGAGGCTGTATATCCTGGTCCCTGTGTCTTTGTTCTTATACCTTGTCTTGTTCCATTACCTTGTCTGAACTTTGTCATACCTCTGTCTCCTTGTCTGTGGTTTCTTTCCCTGCAATGCCTCTCTGCTCTGCTCTCGGCTCCGCACTCTGCGACCTTGCTTTGCTTCTTACTCTGCACTCTGTGCCTTTGCTCTTGGCTCTGCACTCTGTGCCTTCACTCTGCACTTTGTGGTTCTACCCTTGTCTCTCTGCGGCTTTGCCTCCACTCCGCACTTCTGCGGTTCTGCTCCGTTCTACTCTGCTCCGCTCCTGCTGCAGAAATCTCTTGCTGCAGCTCCTCTCCGCATTACTTGTCATTCTGCACTGCTTAGCTTCTGCAGTAATCTCTTGCTGCAGCTCCTCTCCGCATTCCTTGCGGTTCCGCGCTGCTTAGCTATTGTTGCTGCGCTATCTCTTGCTGCTCTACCGCTCCAATCCGCAGCCTTGCGGTTCTCTTCCTGTGTGAACAGGTCCCAACCTGTTCCTTTATTCTCCTTTCCTTCTGGCTTGTTTCCGTACCTGCATCTCCTGTGTGAACAGGTCCCAACCTGTTCCTTCATACCTCATTCCTTCCTGCTTGTTTCCTTACCTGCACCTTCTGTGTGAACAGGTCCCTACCTGTTCCTTCATACTACATATCCGTACCTGCAACTCCTGTGTGAACAGGTCCCTCCCTACATGTTCCTTCATATACCACACCAATCTGCCCTGTGTCTCTGCCGTTCCTGCCAGCCCTGTGTCTCTGCCGTGCCTGCCAGCCCTGTGTCTCTGCCATGCCTGCCAGCCCTGTGTCTCTGCCGTGCCTGCCAGCCCTGTGTCTCTGCCATGCCTGCCAGCCCTGTGTGTCTGCCGTGCCTGCCAACCCTGTGTCTCAGCGGTGCCAGCCTACTTGTCTGAGTTTCATCCGTGCTCATCTGCTAGTCCTGCCTGATGCCCGCACTTGTCCTAGTGTTCCTGTTCTCCAGGTGGGATCAGCAGCCACAGCCAGACACCACCCTGGAGTAGCACCTGGCAGCTGCCTGCCGCACAAGCCTGACCTCACCATCAGAGGCTCCAGTGAAAACCAAGGCAGCTGTCCTAGTCACACCCCTTCCAGGGTAGTCTGGTTTGTGGCACAATGGGGCCACAAACCCACTTGGCTCACGCCCATCAGTCAGGGTGTGAGCGTGACATATATTAGATTCCTTGATAGGGTGTTGATCCAGGGAACTAGTCTGATTGCCGTATGTGGAGTTGGGAAGGAATTTTTTCCCCAATATGGAGCTTACTCTTTGCCACATGTTTTTTTTTTTGCCTTCCTCTGGATCAACATGTTAGGGCATGTTAGGTTAGGCTATCGGTTGAACTAGATGGACTTAAAGTCTTCCTTCAACCTTAATAACTATGTTAGTATATTACCAGGATAAGAGACATATTACCAGGATTGAGTCCAAGAAAATGGACATATTACCAGGATGGGACCCAGGATAAGTGATATATTACCAGGATAAGGGACATATTACCAGGATGGGCCCAGGGTATGGGACATGTTACCAGGATGGGGCTTAAAAAAAGGGACATATTACCAGGATGGGGCCCATGATAAGAGATATATTACCAGGATAAAGGACATATTATCAGGATGGGGCCAAGGATAAGGGACATATTACCAGGATAAAGGACATATTACCAGGATGGGGCCCAGGATAAGAGACATATTACCAGGATGGGGCCCAGGGTTTGGGCCATATTACCAGGATAAGAGACATATTACCAGGCTGAGGCCCAGGATAAGGGACATATTACCAGGATAAAGAACATATTGCCAGGATGGGGCTCAAGAGAAGTGACATATTACTAGGATGAGCCCAGGATAGGGGTCATATTACCAGTATAAGGAACATATTACTAGGATGGGCCCAGGATAAGGGTCATATTACCAGGGTAAGGGACATATTACTAGGATGGGACCCAGGATAAGTGTCATATTACCAATATAAGGGACTTATTACTAGGATGGGCCCAGGATAAGGGTCATATTACCAGGGTAAGGGACATATTACTAGGATGGGGCCTAGGATAAGGGACATGTTACCAGGATAAAGGACATATTACTATCATTGGGCCCATAGTAAGGGACATATACTAGGATGGGGAATATATATACCAGGATGGGGCCTAGGATAATAGACGTAAATGCAGCGCCCCAGAGTCCTGGTCGTTGCAGTAATGTTATTCTTCCACCAGGGGGAGTGATGTTACGTCTGAAGGCAATGAAGGAGATCTTCTGTCCAGGTATCACAACCACAAAACACACTTCACACTCCAGTCCGCCAGGGGGAGCCATGCTTCTATCTATTAGGGCACTCCTCACACTTAGGTAAAACTGGTGGGTTGGTTAGGAAGTTAGACAGAAGCTGACTGGAGGGAGTAGGAGATAGTCAGTAAGTCCCGACCTAGTTTGGCAGAGGCTGGTTGGAGTGGGTTCCAGCCAGCTCCAGACTGCGGCCTGTGGAAGACGAAGGTACACTGAGCTATGCCTGCATCACATGCGGCAGCATCCTAAGAAAGGACACAAAAGGAATTGTGTTGCAGTGAGTGAGCAACGAAGTCATAGCAACAGGAGAGGAACATCAGAGGGAGACCAGCTAGAAGCAGGCTGCCTCCTTCTGAAGTGCACTACCGGTAGCCAGAACACCGAAGGAGTAAGGATCTCTATGCCGTTACTTCAGAGACTGGAAGGACAGATGATTCCACGTCGGCTGCCCGACCATATACCCAGGAGGCAGGGTGGCAACTTGTGGGGGCCGAGGCGTCTCTAGGGTCCCTATAAAAAGCCTCAGGCCACCAGTCATACTGGTTTGTCCTATCCGTCAGGGGGACAGAGAGAAGAGACTTAACATCTATAACAGTAGTGAGGACCTTACCGAGTTGCTCAGCAGGGAGGTACTACAATGCCCAGGCGCTAGAGGAAGGCTATTGAATTCCACCTGGATAAGGGGACTCTGGATTTGCCTTCAGACCGGCCGGACTCTGCCTACCCTGTGGTCCCTACCCTGGACTGTGGATGCTGAAGCCTTCAGTAAAGGTAAAGAGACTGCAATCTTGTGTCCTCATTATTCACTGCGCCTTACATCATCCACCATCCACTATCTACACTCTGGGAAGCCCTGGGGACATACTTTACCTGTGGGAAGGTATACCATCTAGCTGCCATAACATCACCCCAGCGGACCCCTAAGCAGCGTCGGTCACCGTGACTGAATACCACAGGTGGCGTCACGAACATTATCCCTTAAAAGACCTTTCCCCCACAACATTAACGGACCTCCTGAGGGCCACGGACCGGGTCAGCCACCGTGACATCCTCACTGAGTACAGAAGAAGGGGCCCGGATCTGAGTAACCCCTAGCCCCTGGGGGCGCTCCATATATACCAGGATTGTTATATATATATATATATATATATATATATATATATATATACAGGTAGTCCTCGACTTACGAAGTTGATCCGTTCTTACGCGGCGTCGTAAACCGAATTTCAATGTAAGTCGGACCATACATTCATACAGTACTGGACCATAATAACAGTACAGTACTGCAAACACTTAGCCTATCCAAACACCTATCCTAACAGTACTCCACATAATTAGGGTGTTATGGCATGCAGGAGACTCGTTTTCCTCGTGTAACCAGGTACAGTGTACAGTGTACAGTACTGGACTCTATTCTTCCGCTGCTGCACCTAGTTGCACGTAGTTCGACTTACGATGCAAAACCGCGTAAATTGGAATGAGGCATCGTATAAAGCGTCGTAACCACGAAACGACGTAACACGAGACCATCATATATATATATATATATATATATATATATATATATATATATATAGCGAGGATGGTGGGGTTTAAATTTCAAATCTTGCACATGGGTCCATCGGATAAACAAGTAAGCAATACATTGTTGGAATCAGGGCCTCTGTCTCTCCATCATCTTGCTCTCATTGTGGGTAGCAAAATCCTGGTGACAGATTGCCTGTAAGCTCCATATACCATTGATATTCAGCTCCACCTGCCACTGGTACTGTAACTCTACACCATAACCACAAGGCCATATTTCTGGTTCACCATCCTTGCTGACTTTATGTCTGGATCTTGGCCTAAATAAGCTGCGGACATGTGCCGCTATTGGAATAACTCTGTACACGTGCAGACTTGTTGCTATGGACGTTTTGCTTGACAACCCCATAATAAGCCTTTAGAGATGATGTTGTGCAGCCTTAGTAACCGCTCTACACTGACCCTGGAGTGAAAACCAGACTGACAGCCGTCCCACGTCCCACCATGCACGCTCAGCCAGCACGCTTAGGCCTCATTCAGACCTCCATTTTATCATGTATTTAAAAAAGAAAAAATGGACCGATTGGTTAAAAAAAAAAAAAAAAACAGAAATGTGAATAGCACCATAGACTATTGAGATACATGATTTATCTGCAAAAAAAAACACATTTATAGACCAGAACATGGATGTGACATCTGAATGAGGCCTAAATAACACATTGCTAAAAAAAGACCTTCTAACCTAACCTATATATTTTTTGGGGGAGATTTTAATAATGTTATCTTTTGTGCTCCGCGATGTCACATCCAGTCCACTACCAGGTTAAATTGATTACTTGTGCATATAATTGAGAACTGTTTTGTGATTACGCGTGTGGAGGGAAGTGGAAAATATGCCAGCTAACATAAACCATGTAAAATATGTTCTAATAATTAAGAAATAAACTCCTGGACAGGAGAATTGCCGGCTGAATATAAAATTTGCCAGAGGTTATTAGGTAACATATTTATGGGAGCAGCAGACGTAGAAAAAAGCCTAATAAAAACAATAATGCCAAATAATAATTTCTCCATCAGCAAGCGGGTAAAAAAAAAAGAAGAAAAGATACAGTGATTATTTTTTTACAAGGGATCTTTCTCTGCTCTGCATGTAAATCATGTCTGACATGACTGGTAACTAGTATACTGGGGGGGGTGGGGGGCTGCGCTGGGAGAATATGCTCCGGACCATAGAGGGTTAATATCCGATGTCGGTCATATTGCATAAACAGGCCCCTCGGAATATAATTAATTAGGATGGGACTTTTATGGGGTGATGGCCGCTGACCTTGTATGTGCCTATTGTGCTCATGGGCCGGTGGGAAATATTATTTCTGGTTTTCTCGGAATAAAAAAAAGATCAAAAAGACTTGAATTAAATAGATCCCGTCTTCTAGGAATCTCGTTTTTGCCTTCCGTTTAAAATGACAAGATGCTACAAAGGTTATGTAAGCGGATTGTTATCATGGTAAGTGAAGAAAGCAAAACAATAGGAAGTAATTAAGCGCAATGAATGGACGGTGCATCATACCATATTTTCCGTATGGAGAGTATAGAAATATGGGATAGATTATAGGATCTCTCCTGTACTTTCTACCTCTGAGCCTATCAAATCAGACGTCAAATATGAAACAATCTGCCGTTTGCGATGCATACATCAAACAAAAACAATAAAAAAAATAAAAATTACAAAATAAAAAAAAAATAAAAAATCATCCACGCAACTGTACTGCATGTGCCGGGAATCAGTGACAGTGAGCTCCAATTAACAGAGCCCAGAGAAGAAAGGGACTGCTTGGAATAAAGACGCGAGGAATATGTTGCAAAAACTGGGAAAATGACAGTGCCGGGTGTTGATTTATTGCAGAAGCCCCTGGTCATTTCCATATATTGAAATGCGCCCAAGCGGCCAGTCAGTCAATTTCCTTTGAGCTGCGGCTGCTGCCCGTGGTCGGCCCATGTGACTCCTCTGACTCCCTCCTCCCTCCTATTCTGCATCTCCAGCTTTGATCAAGACAAAAACATATTAAAGACATGAGCCGGCAATCAATGTCATAGGTATTGTATGGGAATACGAGCTCGCAGGTTTTTTTTTTTTCTTTTTTTCCGTTCCTAACCCGGTAGCAGGAACCGAACTAATGATGCCCATGCAGCGAGTTCCTAACATATCTCCCAGCATCTTCGTTATGCACATTTATGACAGCACCGAGCAATAAAATGCCTTAAAAATGTCATTAATCTTCTCCCGTGCCTGCATAGAAGCAATGTTTTTTATTGACTCTAACGAGGAGGGGTTCCCATTGTGCCCACCCAGGTATCACTACCAAAGAACCTTATTCCTAAATCATTTGACATAAATACCGCTGTTTTCCCATTTTCTTTGGAGTAATGGGAGCCCAATAGTGTCCTATGATCTTCGCCTTATTCTTTATACATCTCCCAGATCTGGGCCGAGAAATAGATGGAGGTGAGCGAAATATCAAATCACGGGACTGCATGTAGATTTATGATTGCATAAGAGGCTTTATCATTTCCATATATTGAAATGTGCTGTCCTTTCCAGTCTCCCCCAGCCCTTGGAGGAGATGAGAAGCTCAATTCCGCCGTGATCAATGTATGAAGCAAGGAGAAGGAGTAAGGAGAGGATAGGAAAAAAAAAAACAGGCTGGCACCAGATGGAGCAGGGTCTAGTGAAAGGTCAAGGTTAGCTCAGGCTGCTATTGAATCGGCTGCAGCCTCACAGATAGATCTCTGCCTCGGAGGCACCCACTGGGGCTTCTCAAAATCAAATCTAATAGAAAAGGCAGTCACAGAATGAAATCGCTTCATCTGAATGCTAAAATTGTTATTAGGCTACATTAGAGGCAAATCAGACACGTGATTACCAAAAAAAAAGAAGAAGCATGCTTGGCGGTTTGTGTCTGAAATCAAAGCTGGGAATGCTGCCATAACCAACTACAAAGGTGTATATGGGGCATGTATGGAAAAGAGCCATATACATACTAGCCTATATAGAAATAGATGAAAAAGAAAATATATATTCACATGGATTAGTTTGGCTGCAATATATAGGGCTGTAGAATTAATGGCGCTATATAAGTGAGTCAAATAAATATATATATACATTGCAGCCAAACTAATGCATGTGACAATCTCGGTGGCCGAATATTATTTGGGAGACACCATTAGCCCAATGCGTGCACAGGTAATGCCATATACGCTATTAGAGCTCTATATCTAGCTGCATTTTAAATAAATAAATAAATATATATATATATATATATATACAGTATACAGTGGGGCAAAAAAGTATTTAGTCAGTCAGCAATAGTGCAAGTTCCACCACTTAAAAAGATGAGAGGCGTCTGTAATTTACATCATAGGTAGACCTCAACTATGGGAGACAAACTGAGAAAAAAAAATCCAGAAAATCACATTGTCTGTTTTTTTAACATTTTATTTGCATATTATGGTGGAAAATAAGTATTTGGTCAGAAACAAAATTTCATCTCAATACTTTGTAATATATCCTTTGTTGGCAATGACAGAGGTCAAACGTTTTCTGTAAGTCTTCACAAGGTTGCCACACACTGTTGTTGGTATGTTGGCCCATTCCTCCATGCAGATCTCCTCTAGAGCAGTGATGTTTTTGGCTTTTCGCTTGGCAACACGGACTTTCAACTCCCTCCAAAGGTTTTCTATTGGGTTGAGATCTGGAGACTGGCTAGGCCACTCCAGGACCTTGAAATGCTTCTTACGAAGCCACTCCTTTGTTGCCCTGGCGGTGTGCTTTGGATCATTGTCATGTTGAAAGACCCAGCCACGTTTCATCTTCAATGCCCTTGCTGATGGAAGGAGGTTTGCACTCAAAATCTCACGATACATGGCCCCATTCATTCTTTCATGTACCCGGATCGGTCGTCCTGGCCCCTTTGCAGAGAAACAGCCCCAAAGCATGATGTTTCCACCACCATGCTTTACAGTAGGTATGGTGTTTGATGGATGCAACTCAGTATTCTTTTTCCTCCAAACACGACAAGTTGTGTTTCTACCAAACAGTTCCAGTTTGGTTTCATCAGACCATAGGACATTCTCCCAAAACTCCTCTGGATCATCCAAATGCTCTCTAGCAAACTTCAGACGGGCCCGGATATGTACTGGCTTAAGCAGTGGGACACGTCTGGCACTGCAGGATCTGAGTCCATGGTGGCGTAGTGTGTTACTTATGGTAGGCCTTGTTACATTGGTCCCAGCTCTCTGCAGTTCATTCACTAGGTCCCCCCACGTGGTTCTGGGATTTTTGCTCACCGTTCTTGTGATCATTCTGACCCCACGGGGTGGGATTTTGCGTGGAGCCCCAGATCGAGGGAGATTATCAGTGGTCTTGTATGTCTTCCATTTTCTAATTATTGCTCCCACTGTTGATTTCTTCACTCCAAGCTGGTTGGCTATTGCAGATTCAGTCTTCCCAGCCTGGTGCAGGGCTACAATTTTGTTTCTGGTGTCCTTTCACAGCTCTTTGGTCTTCACCATAGTGGAGTTTGGAGTCAGACTGTTTGAGGGTGTGCACAGGTGTCTTTTTATACTGATAACAAGTTTAAACAGGTGCCATTACTACAGGTAATGAGTGGAGGAAAGAGGAGACTCTTAAAGAAGAAGTTACAGGTCTGTGAGAGCCAGAAATCTTGATTGTTTGTTTCTGACCAAATACTTATTTTCCACCATAATATGCAAATAAAATGTTAAAAGAACAGACAATGTGATTTTCTGGATTTTTTTTTCTCAGTTTGTCTCCCATAGTTGAGGTCTACCTATGATGTAAATTACAGACGCCTCTCATCTTTTTAAGTGGTGGAACTTGCACTATTGCTGACTGACTAAATACTTTTTTGCCCCACTGTATATACACTAGGGACAAGCAATACCATGGTAATAAGAAAGTGTCCATATATGCCATCTACCAATTAAAAAAGATAGAAATTTGACCTTCGGTTATATTATAATTAGTGACGAGAGAACGTGCTGGGATGAGTTGTTATCTGAGCATGCTCGGATGCTAACCCAGTGTCTTTGGCGTGATCACATAAAAAGTTACAGTCCCCATGGCTGCATGTCTATTCGACAGCCGCAACACATGCAGGGATGGCCTAAAAACAGCTGTCGAATAGTCACGAGACATGCAGCCGCGGGGCCTTGAACGTTTTTTTCGAGCAAACCGAAGACACGGTCAGCACCCGAGCATGCTCTGATAACACCTTATCCAAGCACGTTCGCTCATCACTAATTGTAATGTCATAAAGCCTCATGTTGAGTTTTCATATTAATGAATTACCAGATACCATGGCGCTGGCCACTGAATATTTGACCATGTAGGCGCTATTGGGTATAGATTACGGGGGTCATCTTGCCTATATGTGATGTCTACTCTTATGTTTTCCTGACATCAGTCACTGAAGGCTGTAGATTTAAATTATCCTAATGTAACGCTCATTAATGCTTCTCTAATCTAAATCACACTCATAGCTTCCTGAATGATTTACCCTCCGAAAAACTAATTTTGGATACAGTAGATTAAACACGATGACTGCACTCCAAGGGTTAATAAATTTAGAATTAACAGATCATCCCAGCTTGATATAGCTACTATACATGATTTAATATGCAGCCGGGGAAAGGTTGACAGTCGGCTCACAGATGCAGATAAGATCAAACAGCCTCTTGATTCAATGGTTTGAATGGTTACACTCGGCATCTCCAAGGTAAGTGACATCCTGCTAACTCCAGGCTTGTCGCGAGTCGTGATGCCAGGAGCCCCTTCCGATATCACAAGCACCCACTGATATCCTGTGTGTCAGGATTTGGGGACATTTTTTCCCTATGGTCCTCATAGTCTCATCTTAGATCTTTAAATGGCCGCACGCGCTCCGTCCTCCTGACGACCCCCCCTGTGATTGGACGATAACGAACAGAAATGACGAAGAATTTTAAAATATAATCAATAGATTTTCCAAAATTTTATTGGTTGTGACAAACTGCTTTTTTTGCCGATTACAAACGATGCTTACGCGTTAAAAGTTTATAATTTTGTAACAAATTTGCATCAAAAGGATAATAGTGTCAATTTTGTGGTTCGACCGAATATTGTTTTCTTTTTTGTATCAACATTTCCTTTCACAAGATATTCCATTTGTTTATATTTTCATGACATCCGTCCGCTTCATCTCACGAATTTAAAGGAGTCAGGCATACGACTGTCACTTTGGCCTCTTATCACATTAAACTACCCGTATCTCTTACGTATCACAATACTTTATTATATTCATACAGTTATATGAAAAAGTTTGGGCACCCCTATTAATCTTAAGCTTAATGTTTTATAAAAATTGTTTTTTTTGCAACAGCTATTTCAGTTTCATATATCTAATAACTGTTGGACGCAGTAATGTTTCTGCCTTGAAATGAGGTTTATTGTACTAACAGAAAATGTGCAATCTGCATTCAAACAAAATTTGACAGGTGCATAAGTTTGGGCACCCCACCAGAAAAGTGACATTAATATTTAGTAGATCCTCCTTTTCCAAAAATAGCAGCCTCTAGTCGCTTCCTGTAGCTTTTAATGAGTTCCTGGATCCTGGATGAAGGTATTTTTGACCATTCCTCTTTATAAAACAATTCCAGTTCAGCTAAGTTTGATGGTCGCCGAGCATGGACAGCCCTCTTCAAATGATCCCACAGATGTTCAATGATATTCAGGTCTGGAGACTGGGATGGCCATTCCAGAACAGTGTAATTGTTCCTCTGCATGAATGCCTGAGTAGATTTGGAGCAGTGTTTTGGATCATTGTCTTGCTGAAAGATCCATCCTCTGCGTAACTTCAACTTTGTCACTGATTCATGAACATTATTGTCAAGAATATGCTGATATTGAGAGGAATCCATGTGTCCCTCAACTTTAACAAGATTCCCGGTGCCGGCATTGGCCACACAGCCCCAAAGCATGATGGAACCTCCACCAAATTTTACTGTTGGTAGCAAGTGTTTTTCTTGGAATGCTGTGTTTTTTGGCCACCATGCATAACGCCTTTTTGTATGACCAAACAACTCAATCTTGGTTTCATCAATCCACAGGACCTTCTTCCAAAAAGAAATTGGCTTCTCCAAATGTGCTTTTGCATACCTCAGCCAACTCTGTTTGTGGCGTGCTTGCAGAAATGGCTTCTTTCGCATCACTCTCCCATACAGCTTCTCTTTGTGCAAATTGTGCAAAGTGCGCTGTATAGTTGACCGATGCACAGTGACACCATCTGCAGCAAGTTGATGCTGCAGCTCTCTGGAGGTGGTCTGAGGATTGTCCTTGACTGATCTCACCATTCTTCTTCTCTGCCTTTCTGATGTTTTTCTTGGCCTGCCACTTCTGGCCTTAACAAGAACTGTACCTGTGTTCTTCCAATTCCTTACTATGTTCCTCACAGTAGAAATTGACAGGTTAAATCTCTGAGACAGCTTTTTGTATCCTTCACCTGAACAACTATGTTGAATAATCTTTGTTTTCAGATCAATAGACAGTTGTTTTGAGGAGCCCATGATGCCACTCTTCTGAGGAGATTCAAACAGGAGAACAACTTGCAAGTGGCCACTTTAAGAAGCTTTTCTCATGATGGCATACACCTGGCTATGAAGTTCAAAGCTCAATGAGGTTAGAAAACCAAAAAAAGTGCTTTAGTAAGTCAGTAAAAAGTAGGTAGGAGTATTTAAAACAAGATAATGATAAGGGTGCCCATACCTATGCACCTGTCAAATTTAGTTTGAATGCAGATTGCACATTTTCTGTTAGTACAATAAACCTCATTTCAAGGCAGAAACATTACTGTGTCCAACAGTTATTAGATATATGAAACTGAAATAGCTGTTGCAAAAAAAACAATTTTTATAAAACATTAAGCTTAATATTAATAGGGGTGCCCAAACTTTTTCATATAACTGTATATTGATAAGCTGAAAGACATTTCAAATTACAGATGCAACGGAACTGAGATTGTCATTGGACTTATATCCCAAATTCACAGAAATGGACCCAACTATGACATATTAACCCAGTGCCAGAGAATTAAATGACACATTCGGCCCTGCTGTATCTGTACATTCAGCTCATGATCAGATTCATGATCTATATCTTCACGCTCGGTTAAGTGATCGATAACATAACCAAAGCTTTACTGTACGAGAATGTATCCATGTGGGTATAAAATGCATGCAAACTGCAGAGTGTAATCTCTTATAAAGGAGCGACCCTTGAATAAATGAATTCGCCAGTTTTCTAACATTGGAAAGGTAAGATCAGTAAAACTAGTAATTTCTTGGCAATTTGCATATTTATGGCACCTCCTGCGGTTCATTATGATTGCCTGGCTGCGAGGAGAAGGTAGCAGGAAAAATATAAATCCCTCCTTACGCACGTGTAAACAAATAAATAAAAACAATTTCCTGCAAATGGCTATGTTTATACCGCCGCACAATAACTGTGAAGAGAGAACCTTGTACGCAGAGCTCATCAGCGCTATGTACACTCCTGAGCTTGTTACCGGGAGGGTAGCCATGTTTCGTCTGGCACTACTGGATAATTATCACCTCACTTAGGGCAAGAGTACAGCAGAAAAAATATGCTTGATGTAATAGATAACATATAAAATACTACAGCTGCTTCTTAAAGAGGCAATAAACTTATATTACACCTTATCTCCAGTTTCTGTTTGGTTGAATGCAGTTTAGGCAGCTGGTTCTACTGTTTTTCAAGCGTGACCATAGACATAAGATATTATATAGGCAGATCCAGCCATTTGTGATTGAAGCTAAAGATGATATATTGCTAAGGCTAGGGTCACATTGCGTTAGCAGCAGCCCGTTCAGCACATATGCTAACGGGCTGCTGCTAGCGCAAGTGCCTGCGCTACATCACGCTAGCGTAGGTGGAGCTTCTGCTAGCTCCATCTGCGCTAGCAGTGACGGACCCGGAAACGCTGCAGCCAGCGTCTCAGGTCCGTCACTCAAATGACGGCACATCGCTAGCGCACGCCCAATGTGGGCGTGCGCTAGCGATGCGTTCGCCATTACTAGCAATGGCGGCGTTAATGGACTACGTTACACTGCGTTATGCAGCGGTGTAACGTAGTCCGTTAAACGGACATCCGAAACGCAATGTGACCCCAGCCTTATTGTGGCTCATTTACTTTAGAATTCTAGCTCACAGCATCAATGTTGACTGACGTGCCAAAAAATCCAGTTGAGTCTACCACTAATTATTTGCAAATTTTATTAACGGCCCAAGAATCCCAAGAATGGGGGTGGCAATGGAGCAGTTGTGTATATGCATGACCACCGCTCTATCTAATGGGTCTGTGGGAGCAGTAGTGGGCATTCGTGACCATCTCTTTCATAGAAAGTAAATGGAACAGTGATTATGCCAAAGCGCTGCCACTCAATTCACTCCTAGGACATGGTTCCCCCGTTCTTAGGATAAATGATTGTTGGGCATCTGACATCTACTGAGATAGGTTATAAATGTTGTTCATAGGATAATCACTAAAGAGGTTCTTTGGGAATAGAAAAAAATAACTAAAGGATATGCCATTACAAATACATTGCTGAATTATTTTCATGAACGGTTTTAACTAGAGAGGTAATATCACTGAAGTCCAATAACATGGCTGCAATTTTAGTCACGCTGGCAAAAACCTGTCCTACAATGTTAATAGCATGTGTTTGTGAGCATATGCAGTAGGAAGCGCAACCGCTGTCACCTGAAGATAATTGTACAATACATGGTATAGGATATCTCTAGGTCACAACAGCTACTTAGCTTTCAGAAAGACAGGGTGGACAGCAGTATGGTGTCTCAAGTATTAGATCAGAAAGACATAGTGGACAGCAGTATGAGTGGCGTCTTCTTACCTCAACTCCCCTGGTATCTCCAACATTAGTTCAGATAGACATGGTGGACAGCCTTTTCTTACCTCAGCATCCCTGGTGTCTCCAGTATTATATTAGAAAGACATGGTGGACAGCAGTGTGAGCAGCCTCTTCTTTATTCATCACTCCTGATTTCTCCAGGATTAGATCAGATAGACACTGTGGACAACAATGTGGTCAGCCTCTTGTTACCTCAGTACCCCTGG